>NW_007577954.1:222761-238451 GCF_000690725.1 Stegastes partitus
CTCAACAGCAGCAGCAGTTTACAGAAGTACTAAACAGAAGCTCTAAACCTCGCTGTTCACTTCAGGCATCAAACAGCAGACAGATGTACAGTAGCTAGCAACCCCCTGGAACACAAAACATTTAGCAGACAAGGAGCTCAATATTTTTCTTGGTTGGGGGAAACTGGTAAATTGGAAATTGGTTGAGCTTCATTCAAACAAATGTATTTCACTCCATGTCTGCTGGATCTGTTAGTAGGTCACTTTGTACAAACACATTTGCCACACAGTCTTCATGATTTTGTGTGTTCTTCTTGATTTCCAACCCACAAGTGGCCACAATACTTTTCATGTAGCTAGCTATCTAAACAGACAACTCAATCTTCACAAACCTTCAGAAAACCCTGAGATAATATCAGTCAAACTTATGTTATCTCTATTTTTGTCATGTTATTTCTACTGAGTCAAATCCACTCAACTTTAGTTTGAAAATATCTCACGCAAACAACAAAAAAATAAGTTTTCTGAAAATCTACAAAAAATGGAGTTATCTGTTCGTGCAAATGAACTCTTCATAGAATAATATGTTAGGATTTTCTCAAATGTACATCTCATCTGGGTTATTCTGCAAAAAGTGAATTGTTTGAAAACATCTAGTTATATGAGTGAATGTTAACATTTAATGTTCACATTGCTCTGTATCTGCTGAAAGTAAAAGCATGGCACTTGTTTTCTAAAATGTTCACCCTAACAGTTCTATGTCAGTGTTGTGTTTTCAGTTTGTTACTGTCAACTGGTCAACAAAAGGAAGAGAAAAAATATATATAAATAAAAAAAATAAGCAAACAAACTTCACTGCAGTTTTAAAACTTGTCTGACTACTCCATGGTCGGTCTGACTTTGTTTTACCAAAGAAGACATTGGTGACATCTCAGCACTCTATTTTTATAGAGTAATTATAGGTATTAGTGACAATCGTGAAATGTGGAAATATACGTTTCCAGAAATAAAGAATATGAATACTTTTTATAAAATAATAGAAGGATCGACCATTATAGAAGTACAGAATGAAACTCTCCCAGCAAACATTAGGAGAGGTGGATAACCAGACACAGTTCTTGTTTCCAGGCAGGGCCGTCACAGCTGGCACACAGAAACTGAGAGTATGCCATTGCATCAGTTTTTGCAGGTTACAGCGGACACAAAATCAATGGCATTAACCTGTTTGCAGTAAAAATCAACCGAGAGAGTAATAAGGGTCCATTTCCTGTTTGGGGGCCGGTTAAGAGAGGGACTCGGGCCCCTCTCAGAGGACCCTGCCTGTCTGCTAGCCCAGTGGCCTCAGCAGAAACACCAAAGAGGGCCGATGCAAATGGATAGATTGACCCAAGGTCAGTCAATCAGACTTCAGTACTGGCAGCCCAGCCCTTAAGGGCCCACACCACACCAATATATCAATCTGTCTGCCTTCAAAAGCAATTCCAGCACATCAATAGCGTGCTATTGTGCAGACCAGACGTGGCCACGAGGGCCGATCAATACTCATATATTCCTTCTGTAGATACTCTCTTTGTCTCTCACAAGGGCTGCAAGGAGTATTTACCAGGCGCAAGCTTTCTCTGAAAGCAAGTTTAATTTATCGTAAGTCTAGTGATGGGGACTAACATGAAAATTACAGAAAGCCTAGAATGCACTGAGTTTGACAGAACTGACTGGGGAGCACTGTGAACACAGAGAATATCTGGCAGCCAAATTAATACAATAACAACACGCAGCAAGAGCATAAGAGATTACCACTTTCTGTGGCGCTTTTTTGCAAAAGCATGGGTGGAAAGTAAGGGACATCAGTGCACTGGGAATCTTTATGGAGAATGCTGATTGAAGTTCATAGGCAGTGGGTGATTTGTACAGATTTTAACAAGCACATTTGTGGGCATAGAAATGATAATTGCTGTTTTTCCCTTCAACTCACATCTTTCCCTCAGCTCTGTAGTTGACGAGAGCAGTATACTTGATAATTTCAGCCCACAAGGGGAATGGCCTTTATCCTGCCTCATATTCTCTTTTGCTTATACATGAGTCACTTTAGGAAAATGACATTTAATTTTTTTCTTCATAAGAAGAAGAAGAAGAAGAAAACACATCAAAACAGCACACAAGACAAAAAAATGAGCCAGCACACTTCCAATAGTTTCACTGTTAGTGAACACGCTTTGCAGAAGGTACATACTGTACCTTTTATTCTTTCTTAATTATATATACGACCTCCTCTACAGGGTGTCAACATGACTGAAGTTAAATTAAAACTTCTTAAACCCTTTTAATGCCACACAGAACATGGACTTTATTACCAGTTTCCCCCAAATTCTCACCAAATTATAAATAAAAACTATTGCGAACCAAAAAAGCACTTAATTATTATTACATTACACTTCCAGAGGCTACATAACATGTCTGTGATAAGGAGCAGAAAATGAATGAAAGGATTAAAATGTAAAATGACTGCTCTTCTTGTGTTTTAGCCCACAAGTAACTTCATCGTTGAAAAACAGCAGTAGAGAGTGCTTTGGAGGTGCAGCGTTTTTTCAGCTGAGAAGCTTTGGTTACTATTATATGTAATACCCATTGGAGTAACTGCAAGCGGTAATCAGCTGTAGTGGACTGTAGCTTATCTGCTCGAGCCATGTATGAAGGTATTACTGAAGCAAAGCCAACACCTGTGAGACCGGAATAGGTTGTTGTAGAAAATAGTCACACGTGTATATTCAAAAAAAAGAAAGAAAGAAAGAAAGAAAGAAAAAAAACCCTTAGAAGTTGCAAACTTGGACTGTATTTCTCCACTACAATATATAACTTTATATATTATATATATACATACATATATTGCAGGTGGATAAATCCTATTCTACAAATCACAAAATACATTCACACACCCGATTTGTTTTTAAAAAATAAGCAGCACTCAATGGTCTCAGGAAAAAAACAAATAGATTTAAAAAAAAAAACACTGTGATGGACACACTCACCAAGAGAGAAGATCAACAAAGATGGGTGGGTGTCTATAGTATCCAACACCAGAGTCAGACTCGGCCACAACACGGGACATCACAACGCAGTCCAGAGTTTGGGAATGAATGAAGTGTATGCACTACAACTCTCCTAACTGCAAACTTAGTATAAAACACATGGAAGCATGTTTTAAAGAGAGGATTTGTTAGAAAATACCTGTTTATATACCTGCAATTTGTCAAACACTTTTTCCTTTTTTTTTTCAGCCACACACAATGATGGAGCTCTTCTTCATGCATTTGGTAAGTTGCTATCTAGTGCTCATGTATAAAATGTGCACATGTGCCTGTACTGTCCATTTCACACTGAAGTAAGAACAAGCCTTTAATCGACTTTTTGTCTGTCTGACAGATAGTCAAACATTCACTCCCCTTTTAACAGAGGGAATTACACCAATGAGCAAAACATTCTGATCACTCTGGGTGACATGAATAATTCTGATTATCTCCTAACAACAGCACATGTCAAGGTCTGGGATATATTAGGCATGAGTTTGTCGTAGTCAGTGTTTTAGATGAGGGAGAAATGGGCAGAGGTAAAGACCTGAACTTCGACAAGGGTCAGATCATTACAACCAGATCAACTCATAAGCGCATCTCCCAAACCAGTCAAAAATGATGCGTGTATACCAACTGTGTCACTGACAAACTGCTGTAACCTGGCAACAGTGTGCTGGAACGAGTCTGGTCCACAGTGACTCCAACTTGCGACTTTCCAGTCATAAAGTGTCTGCTGCTAATGTTGTGGTGTCTGATGCCACAGAACACCTTCAGAGGTCTCGGATAGCAGTTTTGGAAAATGCAAATAACAAGCAGCACATTAGGCAGGTAGTTAAGCAGCTCTTAAGCTTACACTCTAAGATGTAATTCAAGGGACCTTTTCCAAAGATGTAATAAAATGTATGGCTGCAAAATAAAAACCTTGCTTACTCATTTAGACAAACCTTTTAGATTGCAAACATCATTTTGTTGGGTAAGGTTGACATGACAATGTTGGTAATTGTACCAACTTCATAATGTGCATCATTTAAACTCAAATCTCTGTTAGTTGATTTAAAATTAGGGTCGACTTTATGAAATTGTCTTGATAGCTTAATTTTTTATCCACCTTGAATTCAAGATTTCCAAGTGTTTCCTTTCTTCTGTTCACATGCCTGAACAGTTTCAGACAGTAAGAATTCAAAATAGCTTTGATTGTAGAGGAAAAGCTCATTTTACTAACTAAATGGAGGCTGATGGTTAAACATAATTTAATTAGAAGTTGTCATAACTTAAAAGGATTTATGTGGTATTATTGTGTTAACGTTTTTTTTTTTTTTTTTTTTTTATGTATCTTGTTGGGCCAGAAATGACATTTTAGCCTTTACTAAGAGCCTGCCTCTTTCTGCTTGTTGTTAACTTTGTCTTTCATTTGGTGTCTGGCAGACAGTGTACAGTGGGTTCATCGGGGCTTTTTCCACTTGCAAGAAATACATTAGTAAAACTACCAGCTGTAAAACCAGAACTGTGAGCTGAACATTGTTAATAACCACCCTGGAACTGAGGGAACCGTGAAATTGTGAAAATTGAATGGGTTCATCAGTACAAGTGATACTTTTCAGATTACAAATAGCTGTATGATTTATTTCTTAAAACAAACAAACAAAAAAACATAATTTAGTGGAGATTCAAAAAAAAAAGTCTACTAGTGAAAAACAGTATCATTCTTACCCTGTATGTTGTTGCTTTGATCTCCTTCTTTCGAAATGCATCACTCTCGAAAATGTATTTCGTCAGGGCATAAGAATATTTTACCCATTTCCATCGCAGTCTTCATTGCAACAACTTTTTTGAGAATCTTTTTTGCATCATAGTCTTGCAGATTTTTCGTTTATGTTATTAAATGAGTTGTTAAAATGGACATTTCTGCACTGTGGTAAACCTAATTTTGAGCGATTCAGCCTCGTCTCTGCACATGGCTGCTCTCAGAATTGGTTCTTTTATCTGCACTCATTCCATGTGTGATGACCTCGGACAGACATCATTTCATTCTTCATTACCTCATCGATACCGCGGCACTGAAGGCCACTCTCCTTTCACTTCCTGCCTCAAATCACTGCCTCTTTGATGCCCCACCGTGTGATGGTTATCGCGCAATAACACTGTCCAACAGCAGCTTGACCGTCAATCAAAGCTTTATGCAACTTTTCAAACCTTGACAATGTAAACTCACAGAATACAGTCAAGAAGTCAGTCTTCAAATAAATACCAGTGTTAAAAGAAAAACAACAAAGGACACATATTGCTGTCACAAGTCTTTCAGCCACATTTAACCTTGCCAAAGAGGGGCATTGCTCCAAAAAGACTTTTACAGCAGAAACTTCTACAAACAAAACTAGTCCAGTATAACTACTACGCTGTACATTGGCTTGGATTAGCATTCACCTTGTTGGTTGTCTTTCTTGTTTTGTTGCATTGCAGCTTTGTGGGGCAACTTGTGCTACTTGATTAACACAACGTAACTATTAATTGCACTTGTAAAAGAATTTACAGTTGTGAAACAATAGATAAGTAAGAGAAAACATTGAAATTTTAAGCGTGCAAGAATATTTATCCTCCCAAAGTCCTTTGTAGAGGCACATTTTGCAGCCTTCTTCCATGTGTTTGGGGAGTCAGCTACATGGTGCTTGGGAAAGTCTGAACATGTTTTCTTCTGTTTTTCTTTCAGCAATGGCTTTATTTCTACCCAATCTTCCATAAAGTGGTCTTGTGGACAGATACTCCAGTTTCCCTGTGGATCTTTGCAGCTTCTTTGCTGTTATCTTTAGTTGCTGGATGTCTGATTAAACCCCTCCTAAGAGGTGTGTAAGTTTAATCTTTATTTCCAGGTTGTACTGCAGCAAAACGGAAAACACCAAAGGGCTTGGATATGGAGTTTTCTCAAAACAGATATATATCAGACAGCTGAGGGATTTGTGACCTTGTTTTTTTTTTTACTATTAGATTAAGCTCTAGTTAGGGATGACATTTAAAACTAACGGATCACAAACAGTTTGACTGCAAGCGATTGGACAGGAATCACATTCATGCCATTACTGCTTGGACTGTGATTGGTCACCAGACTACGTCACTGCAGCCCAGTAGAAAACAAGACTGTTTTGCAGAACTGTGTAGCACACAAGAGAAAAACAAACATCACAGCAGATGTCTGCAGAGGTTGGATAAGACATTCCTAAAGATTATTTCCACACTGCATTGCAAGTGACCATATCCTTTGTCATGTGAATGAGAAACCATAGCCTGACAGACAGAAGGTCAGGAGGTGTACAGATGCTGCACTGGCATGGGAGGGCAGCATGCAGTGGTCCCCACATAAAAATACTATTCTAAAATTATATAAATTAAAAAAAAAAGATTTGCAAATTTACTAATTAAATTTAAACAAATTTACAATATATCATGTCATGTGAAGATGATGAAAACTTTCCCACTGTTCTATAATGATGGATAACAGGAATATTAGAGCAGTGTTCATGGTATACTGTAGCTGCACAGCTCTTACTGTCTCTGCACTTTCCAACACATCCCGTCACAGCTTTAAGTGATGGCTGTTTTTCTGAGTGGCAAAACATGTAAGAACATATCTAAATCAATACTCTCAATACCAGGAACAACTCTATTCCTCAGACAGTCACTGGGCATATTTAAGCCACGACCAAAAGTTGCATCGCTAAGTGTGGAAGCTTCGTTTTGCTGCTTCATGGAGTGTTTTAAGGAATTTCTTTAAATGACGCTACATGGCTGTATTCAATTGCATTTCGATTTACCTAACAAGGAAGGAACAAGAAAAGTAAAATAAATACATTCTAATTCTAATTCTGTATTAATGTTCAACTGACCATAAACTCCTTGATACTCACTTTCCTAAAATAGCATGAATTCATTCATTTTACTTTTATTTTGCTTATAGTTATTGAAAAAAAACTAAATAATGTGCAGATGGATCACACATATCCTGAAAAAAAAGCTTTCATTGTACTAAGTGAAATGTTTTGCTACCGTGCTGGAATTCATATGGACAGTGAATAAAAGCATACCACAAGGTCCTGCAGCAGGATCATCTGTCTGTTCGTCGCTCCCTGTTTCTGTCCTTCCTCTTTCTGATTCTGTTTTATGCTCATCTTCCTCCCTCACATTCATTTCTTCTTCTCCCTCTTCTCCTTCTCTCATGTCCTCATCAATACCCTCTGGGCTTTTGTCCTTTTCTGTCTCTCCAGCCCACATGCTTTCCCTTTTTCATTTCTTTCCACATCTGCCTCCTGCCCAGTTTCCAACATTCTCTTGCTGAAAAAAAATGTAAATCATGCAACTTTCAAAATTTCTGTTCGTCTTCCTGCTGGGAAAGCTTCTCTTGACCTACAATAATTAATATGTAAAAGAATGTGGTATAATTACTGCTACATTACATTGTTGGAGCATGCAGTTAATATGAAATGAAGTGAAATGAAAAATACTTTATTTATCCCAGAAGGGAAATTCAATGTGTTATCAATTGTGCTACAATAAAACTTTCCATCTCTAACTAAAAGAGTGTCGTTTCCTTCGAGTGGTAAGTGATGGCCACCTACGTTTTCATAGCGGATGCAAGGATGGGCTCTGAAACATCCCCTGTAATAAATCTAAATAAACTGTGATGCACAACATCAGATGGCTTGAGGGTTTAGGCACCAGCATGCATGTACGTTGCATCTGCATTGCCAAACACTGATAGTAATGTAGTCCATACTGCTGAAAGAGAGGCGCTACTTATTTCTAAAATATAAGCCCACATTAAATTTAGTTAGTGTAAGATTCTTCGTCAGTTTCTTAATATGAGTTTTAAAAGCTACGTTATCATCTGATCAAATACATAAGCATTTACAGCATGGAAAGCTAAAACGTTTAAGCTTCAGTTATTGTCGTAATTGTCAAACTGAGAGGATTTTTCATTTGGGTTCTGGTAAAAACTATGTCATTTGTCTTAAAAAAATAAAAGTTAAGGCAAACCAAGGGCTTTTGAACAGACAAAACTTTAGCTTTAAACTGGAGGAAGATTTGTGAATAGAGGGCATTGATGAATAAATAACTGTGCCACCAGCACTATATTGAATAGCATCACTACTTACTGGGGATCCCCCCACAAAAAGACAAGCCTGTTTTTCTTGTGTGTTTTTTTTGTTTTTTGTATGACGATGTCAACTACATGTTCCATGACATCATCCAATAGGAGCTCAGTGCACTCCTCTGCACACAACTGTAAATATGATGGAGGCAAAGACAAACCATGCTGCCCTTTGTCATATTTTTTAGCCTTTTCCAAACACAAGACAGCCAGCATCATAGACACCATTATAGATGCCATTGTTTGTTTGCATTCTTGTTTCAGGCAGTTGGTCACTGGCTTCTCTATACTGATGATGTGACACAGATGGTGAAAGACAGCAAACTATGGCTGGTCGGGGATTAGTGTGTAGTCTTCTGGCCAAGTGAGAGTTTTGACTCTGTAATCACCTAAACTGACACAGAGACCATCTTATCAAACAAATATTATACAGCGAACCCCACATTCTCTTTATCTGGTCGATCCCTCTTATGGAGCATTTGACCTTCTGAAACTATAGTAAACCACTGGCCAAGCAGTTTATTTCTGCTCCACTGATTGACTAATTATTAACACTGACTTTAAAACCCATTAATTTATATGAAATCTATTATTTCTATTGTTATTATATTTGTTGATGTCTTATTGTAAATGTACGGCCCTATTGAATTGATCACTTGCTGTTCTTTATTAAACAATCGGATCCATCTTAACACCCACATGTACACAAAACATTATTGTGACTTTAAAAATCCTTCTTAAAGTATGGAGTCTGTTTCCTATGCAAAAAAAAAAGTATTTTGAATAACAGCTAAAGATATTATGAGGCTTCAGAGCAGTCTGACGCAGACAAAATTAGAAGGAATTTTCCAGCCTTAAGGCTTCCCATTGAAGAAATATTAAACTTGATGCTTTCAAATCAGTAGAAGGCTTGGTTGCAACATGTATACAGTACCAACACTCAATTAGGGACTATACAGCATATACAGTGTACGTTAATATGAAAGGTAAATTGAGACGGCATAACAAAGTTCTTCCAAACTGTTTCAATACCTGTAATCAGTTAAGAAAACAGTTTTAATGGTGGTCTGTCAGGAACATTCTACAGGCTACTGTCTTTGGACTGAAATGTTTTAAACACGCCAATGCCAAAAGGGAAAGTGAATTAATCACTATTGAGCTCCTCTGCTAAAGCTAATGACAGGACCAATATTCACGAGGGTAACACTTGTCTAAAGTTTGAACCATGAAGTTGCTGAAATCGTCAGTTTGGATCAGGAAAGTCGTGCCTGCTTGTGCATGAATGTATTTCTTCACAGGCTCTTTCTGCACCAGAGGGTCTGAATATGTATAACTCCTCGAAATTGCTTAATGATTTGCTTTCATCTGCCAATCTTCCAATAGAGTTGGCAACCTTTGTGAAGGGGGAAAATAAGTCAGCTGTAATTGCATGTAATTAGGCTTGCTTGAGGCTAGGAAAGCCAGAGTAGGTAGACAGAAAGTGTAGGTTAACTCAAGAAGTGAAATATACTGGCACTCTGTTTAGTCAAGCAGCATTCTATGAAACTGAATCAAGGAAGTTGCTTCAGTCTTTTGAGTCTTTTCTCTATTTTTCACAGCAATTCATCCATCCCTCCATCCACGTATAGAAGCAGGTACTGTATGTAACTTCTCAGACTGTATATGAAGCTCTGTATCCCAGTAATAATGGTAAAAACCAGTCTAACGATAGATGTGCTGAAGGTAAGGTAAGACACTATTTTGCCTTGTCTTTGGGCAAAATTCACATAAATGCAAGATTTTAGGAATTGTTTGACCAAACTGAAGCTACTAAAAAAAGTTTTTTTTAAATAATTGTAACTTAGAATCTGGAAAGTAATATTTTACATTTAATTCCTCCCTCGCTTTTTGCAGACTTCACTGTTTTGTAGTCTTATTTTAAACAAAAAAGCTGGGCACTATCCTACAGTTAACAGTTTATAACTCGACAAAGTCAGTACATGTCTCTGGTCACGTTTGTGAATTCATTTAAAATCAAAAGCTGAAATCTTGACTGAAGTATTCAGACCCTGGAGAAGCACCTTTGTCAGCTGCTTTGAGTCTTCTTGTGTGAATCTCTACATCTTTGAAGATTTATCTTCTGTGTCTGTTAAAGTTGCACAACAAATATCTGTCTTTCAAATCACACTGCTGCCATTGCTCAAATATATGCATTGGGGAACAAGACAAAAATTAACAAATACCTAATTACATCCTACCCAAACTGTGGTAATTGATCTCTTTTTTTTTACTCTTGCTGTATAAAAACTGTAAATTCACCTCAGTAATACATAAATAATTGGAAAAGTATCTGGAGAAACCCCACTCTGATTAGGAGAGACAGCATACATTCCACTTTGGATGGTGTAGCTCTCATTTCATAGAATTTATTAGAAAATCAAACCACTGACAGTCCAAAGTTGAGACCAGGGAGCAGAGTCACAGTCTTTTATGCTTCTCTGTTGCTTCTCTATGACTGTCACCCTCCTAACATACCATAGAGACTGTGTCTGCCCCCCGACCACCGAGAATATTTACGTCTAAAATTAACAGACGAGGTACTATTCATAACAACCTAATTCAAAATGATACCACTTCATCAGAACAATATGATGAATAACAATGACCAATTGCTGTCTTAAAGCAGACTTCAAGAAGACTGGAAAGGCAGTGGTGTTCCACTAGTTCAGAGGAATTTCATCCAGCCTGGAAAGACAGTTTTATCACAGATAAAAAAGTGATTTGTAGGACAAGAACTGCTTATTGTCATCTCAGAAAAAACAACCCCAGGTTTCTCTTCAGCACTGTAGCCAGGCTGACAAAGAGTCACAGTTCTGTGAAGCCTTGTGTTCATTTAGCTCTCACCACTGATGACCTTCTTAGAAAGAAAAGTTTAGAATATTAGGAAAAAAATCCATAACATGTCATGTCATGCCTCTTTATTAACAGGCTACGTATCGCACGCTTTTAAAGTTGCTATGATAAAGCTCTCTCTCTCTCTCTCTATATATATATATATATATATATATATATATATATATATATATCCATCCATTATCTATACACCGCCTAATCCTCACTAGGGTCGCGGGGGGCTGGCGTATATCCCAGCTGATTTAGGGCGAAGGCAGGGGACACCCTGGACAGGTCACCAGTCTATCACAGGGCCACACTTATATATATTTCTTGTGTGTTTAATTCTTTATTGCTATTCATCTTTTTATAATTGTTTCGATGTGCACAACGCATTTCACTGTGTTATACCATGTGTTACTGTGTTTGTGACCAATAAAGGCCTTGAATCCTTGAATTGAGATGTTTTAGCCAACTATATCCAACCCATATCCAACCTCCCTTTCATTTCTAAAATTCTTGAAAACATTGTTACAAGCCAATTATGAGACCATCTGCACTGAAATGGTTTGTTTGAAGAGCTTCAGTCAAGATTTAGAATGCATCATAGTACTTGTTTCTTCTTCTACTGGATGTCAGTGCTGCAATTGATACAGTGGATCACAGAATCTTATTACAGATAATGGAGCATGTCACTGGGATTAAAGGAACTCCACTAAACTGGTTTAAATCATTTCAATCATCAATTTTATCAGACAGATTCCAGTTTGTTTGTAAATAATGATTATTTTATACACACCAGACTTAGTGATGGAGTTGCACAGGGTTCTATGTTAGGACCATTGCTATTTACTTTGCACATGATCTCCTCTGGCAATATTATTAGGAAACACTACATAAATGTCCTTTGTTCTGCAGATGACACCCAGTTATATTTATCTGTAAAACCAAATGAAACCAATCATTCCCATGATGCACTGGGCTCCTCTCCTCTGCTTTTATCTCTCTTTCTTTCATACAGCTATATACCACCATTGCATGTCAATAACTTTGTGTCTTCCCTGAAGTTCTGTGTTTGTTCTCTCTGCTGTTGTCTCTGGATCTGAAGCTACACACCTCTGATCTGCTGTCGCTGACCTTACCAACATACAAAATGCTTATTGTTCTCCCTCACCCCCCTCATCTTCACTCTCACCCAATCGGTAGAGACAGGTTCCTTCCCACCGTCGCCGACTGGCTTGCTCATTGGGAATCCAAAGGGAACTTTGAAATGTTGGGCTCTCTGTTCTCCGTTTAAAATTAATACGGTCTTCACCTTACTATGTCAAATGTTGTGAGATGACATATGTTATGAATTGGTGCTACACACAAAGAAAGAAAAAAATAATTTAATTGAACTGAATTATTACACAAACAAATAACTGTATTATAACATTAGATAATAAATATTTTTTAAAGATCAACAAAAACAACAACAACAAAAACCTGCAGGTGCATTTTGTTTCTGCTACCTTGTAGACCAAGGCCATACAACAAATATTAATTGAGTGCTTTTTCAGTCACCCACGACTGCAAAGACCACACAAATGAGACAATACAATGCAACCTCACACTCTTGCCACCACCGGGTAAAACAGAATCTTGTCAGTTTGTAAGTGCCCTGGCCAGAATTCAAAGTTAGTTTTCTTGAACTGTATATGTCTTTGTAATTCACTCTTTAGGTAAAAACTGACTAAACTACAATAAGCAATTCTGACTCTGTTTGTATCCCTTAGCTGCTATTAGCTGATCTTATACACTTAGAAACATTATAACAAACTACAAAAAAAGAAAACAAAATCCATTTGTGATTGAGTGAAAGCAGGCTCCTCTGTACCTTTGACAGCCCAAAAATGGCAGCATAAATCGTCACTGCCTACTGTAATTCAGTGCCATTCACTCCGCATGCCAGTCGTGCTCGTGCTGTCTGTTCCTCCCTTCTGCTTTAGTGCTGTGTCTGTCCAAGCAAGTTAAATAACTATGACTTAAAATGCTACCAGGCTGACAGGCCTTGAAAAGGCGCTGTCTGCCCCCATGACACATAGCTCTCTTTGATCCTCTGCTGTCAAGACCAACACAGCTCCACTCGCCATAAAAACCTGACTCAATGAACTTTTCAGAATTGCTTTTTTTCTTCCTCCTGATCACACGCACCTTGTTCTCCCTCCCTCCTCTCCAGTACTCTGTTGTACGTTTGCAATTTCTCTCCCATTCCTTTCCTTTTTCTCCTTTTTGCTCCCTATTGGTTTTTCTCATCTGCGTCTCTTGATTTGGCTTAATGACGACATCTGACACAGTATAGCAATCAACTGAAATGATTCTTCCTGCGGCTGGTGACAGACACAGAGACGAAACCGGTATCAGCAGATGACGATCGGCAGCTTTACCATTTGCATATCTTCTGTTTGGCTCTCAGTGCCAGACTTTACAACGAGAGAATATGTGCACACAGCGGGAAAAACCCTATTCTGAATATTTTGTCACCTGACTGCTGCAACAGATTTTGGGAAGAAAAGTGCCTTTATCCCCATGCTGTCTGCAAGTAAGTTGCCATTTCTTATGTAACTGACTAAAAGAATAAAGCATACTGTACTGTAAGTGATACTAAAGAAACACGTGACAGAGCAAATCCATTAGCAATAGGAATGTATGACACCTGGGAATTTTCTCTGCTTCTCGAGAGACTTTGTCACTTTATGACTTATTCATTTTACATGGTGGTAGATTACTACTGGAATGAAAAATATGCTTCTTTATGTGCGGTGCCTGCTCTAGAGAGCATGCAATATGGCTGCTGCCGCTATTTATACCAGATATATCCTCTTTGAGCAGCCCTTAGCAAGCATCCACCTTGCTGAGCAGTCCCTCAGCACAACACTGAACCTCTACTGACTCCAGTGTTGCTGTTCTGCAGCTGAGTCTGACCTCTGACCTCCTTGTAAGTAAAAACAGCTTGTGTACAGTCAAATGCATTTACAAGTAAACCTATTTATGCAGTTCAAGGTTGATGTTACTTCAATTTGTATGATTCTGTAATGCACTGAGTGTCAGTCCTTTCTATGGCAATCTTATCCATTTGTAGAGACTCACACCATGCTGACCTTTCTTGCTTCCTTTAAGTAATAATATGACTGACAAGTTTACTTTGACTGCTGTGATCAGGGGCTCATGAGTTATGTTGATACTTGCTTCTGGGTGACATTCAGCATCCTCTCTTTTACTGGATGATCTTATCGACCATGATCCATTTGCACAGCACTGTAATTTGAGCTTTAAAGAATGAGTAAAAGCAATCTTTTAATCATTTCATGTGAGGGTTATGGATTGTGTTTACTGTGTTTTTGGTTGTTCCTGCTTTTTTCCCATAGACTGTATNAGATAAAAAAGTGATTTGTAGGACAAGAACTGCTTATTGTCATCTCAGAAAAAACAACCCCAGGTTTCTCTTCAGCACTGTAGCCAGGCTGACAGAGTCACAGTTCTGTGAAGCCTTGTGTTCATTTAGCTCTCAGTACTAATGGCCTTCTTAGAAAGAAAAGTTTAGAATATTAGGCAAAAAATCCAGAACATGTCATGTCATGCCTCTCTTTATTAACAGGCTACGTATCGCACGCTTTTAAAGTTGCTATGATAAAGCTCTCTCTCTCTCTCTATCTATAGATATGTATATTGATTATTATTGTTGTATATAATATATGTTATATTGATTTAAAAAAAAAAAAGTGAGCTTTTACAAAAGTATTTTTCATTTCATTTCATTTCATTTTCATTTCATATATCCATCCATCCATTATCTATACATTTAGGCAGGGGACACCCTGGACAGGTCACCAGTCTATCACAGGGCTACACTTATATATATTTCTTGTGTGTTTAATTCTTTATTGCTATTCATCTTTTTATAATTGTTTCGAGGTGCACAACACATTTCACTGTGTTATACCATGTGTTACTGTGTTTGTGACCAATAAAGGCCTTGAATCCTTGAGTTGAGATGTTTTAGCCAACTGTATCCAACCCATATCCAACCTCCCTTTCATTTCTAAAATTCTTGAAAACATTGTTGCAAGCCAATTATGTGACCATCTGCACTGAAATGGTTTGTTCGAAGAGCTTCAGTCAAAATTTAGAATGCATCATAGTACTTGTTTCTTCTTCCACTGGATGTCAATGCTGCAATTGATACAGTGGATCACAGAATCTCATTACAGATAATGGAACATGTCACTGGGATTAAAGGAACTCCACTAAACTGGTTTAAATCATCTTTATCAGACAGATTCCAGTTTGTTTGTAAATAATGACTATTTTATCCACACCAGAGTTAGTTATGGAGTTGCACAGGGTTCTGTGTTAGGACCATTACTATTTACTTTGCACATGATCTCCTTAGGCAATATTATTAGGAAATACTACATAAATGTCCTTTGTTCTGCAGACGACGCCCAGTTATATTTATCTGTAAAACCAAATGAAACCAATCATTCCCATGATGCAATGGGCTCCTCTCCTCTGCTTTTATCTCTTTTTCTTTCATACAGCTATATACCACCATTGCATGTCAATAACTTTGTGTCTTCCCTGAAGTTCTGT
>NW_007577954.1:240371-267851 GCF_000690725.1 Stegastes partitus
TGAGTAAAAGCAATCTTTTAATCATTTCATGTGAGGGTTATGGATTGTGTTTACTGTGTTTTTGGTTGTTCCTGCTTTTTTCCCATAGACTGTATAAAAGATGGACGTAGCTACCGTGACGTCACCCGTTGGTTTCTGCACAGAGAAAATGAAGCCAGGGTTTTGCTACTTCCTGGTTGACATCTTGGATTTTTGGAGCCAGTGACGCAAAAACCGTCGGAGGGGGGCGGAGCCATAGGAGCAGCGACTGGTCAGATGGATTGAGAGGCAGGCCCTCTCTGCCCGCCCACTTTTACCGCCTTCTGCTCACTTCGTCTGTATCGTCGCTGCCGACTGTCAATCAAGCCAGCCACGCCCGTTGCCCCGCAAAATGTTGATGATTTTTTAAAAATTCAGTTTTGATTTATTTTCAGATTGGCCACCTGATCTCTGGACTTGATCATGAAAACTAATAAGAAAAAAAATCCTGAGCTGTAGGAATGCAGTATTTCGTGATCTGTGATCACTTCTTTTCCAATTCATGTCTATGGGAGCCAGGGCTTTTTGGAGCCAGCAGCTCGCGGACGCAGGTTTTTGACACTTTCGGGTTGGCTTCATTTTTCAGGGCCGGTTGCTACGTCCATCTTTTATACAATCTATGTTTTTTCCCTGTGTTTTGGTTGGCGTGTCTTTTTCCTGCGGCTGGGCGGGGCTGATCGGAGGAGGACGCTCTCGTGCTGGCACAGCTGCAGCTCATCTGCTCATCAGCGGATAGCCTAAAAGTCACGGTTTGACAGGACTCCAGCGCCAGATGATTGTGATACCACTCTGGTGGTACAGTCAGGCCATTAAGCTAGAGTTCCCTGTTTAGCTAATTTCGAGTTTTGAATAATCTTGTATTCTCTCTGTGTTGTCTCCAGTGTCCTCTCCACCACTCCAGCACCCAGCCGTCCGCCCTTCACGCCAGCTTTTCCCGCCACGAAGTCTCCAGTTGGGATCTCACACGTCACGGCCCCCTGCACCAGAAAAACCTCCACACGAGCACTTCACCTGAGCACTGCCACTGGGAAACCACCACACGGACTCCTCCTGAGCACAGCCACGGAAAACCCTCCGCACAGACTCCTACATGGTGAACTCACCACACCGAAGACCCCCCTCCGCACCACCACAACAACACCGCAATCTCCACTTGCCTCCTGGTGCCCGTCACCTCCCTACCCTCCTTTAATAAAACCTGTTTTTCCTTATCCATTCCCCGTCTCCTTTTCGTTTGGGTCCACAAATACACTCGGTGGCCACGAGCAGTCACATTTTATAGAGAATTCCTACATATATTGGAATAAAACACAATGTCACGTCACTTTGATCATTTATAAAATGCTAGGCTTGGTATACAAATCATTCCCTCTCTTCTTGCTGATATGACCCCTCAAAGCATACTGTTAGCAGGAGATGTGTCACCAATGAAGTGTTAAAAATCAATGCTGATTATTAAGAACTATCCAGATAATCCAGATCCTCCATCATTTGATATGATTTTACTTGCATTTTTTTTTTATTAGCCTTTATATCAAAGAAAAAATGTGTTATGAAATTGTCCTGTTTTAGATTGATCTTAACATAAAATGTGGATAGCAGAGATATCTTTTTGTAATCGTGTAGGACAGACTGTCTGCATTATTACAACCATTGTGGTAAGCTAAGTGGCTGGTGAGTGTACATGCATGTATTTAAGTACCTGAGCACAGTGGTGCTTGACCTAAATGCTGACGTCAGCATGCTGACATACTTGCAACAGTAAATTAGCACGAAATACAAAAAAAAACAACTCCTGCTGATCTGAATGTCAAAAGTACTTTACAACTCGAAGGACATTCCATGCATGAAGATCTTCACCAAGATCAATAAGGTCATGTTTGCAAAGACTGTGGAGATATAAAATTGTTTTTTGTATGACACTGCTGACAGACAGACAGACAACCAAACAAACCAACCAACAAACAGTTAGGGAGACGGATCCTTGATGTTTAAAGAAATTTTGACCTGATGATAAATTCATCCAATGAGAAACATAAATTCTGGTGTGAAACTTGATGACAATCCATACAATATCTAGTGTAAGATATGAGACAATTCTGGTAGTGTAGCAAAAATTAAACGGTCTAATAAATCACATCCACCCAAGAGAAGTTACGGCTGATGTTAAATTATAATGTAGCAAACTGGAATGTAGACAGAGACGGCTATAAAAACACTGTAAGTAGATTATAAATAAAAGCCATGTAGATTGTGTAGCTTTTGAAGGAAGAAGTAACAAAATCTTGTCTACAAGTAAAAACTGAAATTATAAGCAATAAAACAAACCCTTATTTTAAAACGATCATGAAAAACATATGTAACAGATTCATAAAATATTAAAGGCTAATAAACCTTGTGAACAGATTGCCAAACTGCACACACAAAGTGATAAATCCTGTACATGGATTCCAGTTTGTTCGCTTAATATTGTTACATTTTTGGGAATAAATTTACATGTCTCATATTCCCTGATCTTCTAGTGGGCCTTAAAATAAAATCATTTTTTCAACCTGTGCACACTATTTAACACTTTCTGTGCACGTGAGAGCAAGCCATACGTCTATTCATCCACATGGACCTTCACATTAATATTCTTTGCTAACACAGAAGAGATCTCTGCATTGCACAATCACTGTTACTTGACAAAAAATGACAATTTTACACACAATGGCTGCGGTCCGGCAAATTTTATAACATAATTCTAAGATTATCAATGACATCATTTAGGGGAAAAACCTCATCAAGTCTGACTTTGACATGCCACACAAAATCTCCTGTATGTGTTTAGTTCAGTTGACATCTGGTGGCTGTGGACATTTCTGCCTTTGTTACACTATTTTACTCGTTCATTCAGAGTTTTCATTTAATTCATCACCTGCCTCTCAGCCTAATAGTAATTTGTTTTAGGAGCATACACATGGTTTCTCAAGACTTGGGATGATTGTAAAATTGATGCAACCAACAGCTTGCTGATTTTCATCATGATTTAGTGTGACAGGATCGACATAATGTTGCAATAAAGTGATGAAACAATTTTCCAAAAGTAGCAGCGATGTGGTTTGATAGCACTTTAACGCCATCCTGATGACACTATATACTTTTGCTCTCTTTTTCAGATTAATCAGTCTATCTCCTACTTGCTTCTTTCAAACTTTTATTCCCATATTCTCTTTGAAGTAAAAAAAAAAAAAAGAGAGCATTTTTATTTTCATCATCAGTCATTAAGCAGGTAATTCAGGTTGTCAAGCACTGAGATTGATATCACTGTCTTGTGAAAGTGAGGCCAAAATGCATTAAAGGCTTTTAATTCACTTTTAAAAGTGCAGCTTTGGGCCATATTCAACAATGTCAGCATGTGCCTGTATGTGTGCATTAGAGTTGCTGCATGTAACTCTTTAATACCCACGTGCATTCAACCATGCACTTGTGAGTATATTTATAGGTCAATTTGTATGTGCCTGCATGTGTGTGATTTAGAAAACACATGCAGAACAGTAGGAGTCATGTCCTCTTGCCAGTAAAAGGCAGAATTTATTTCAGAAGTAGGCTACAGTGTTCTTCACAGCACCTCCATCTTTGCCATAGGGGAGTAATGCTGCTGATTTAGCTCCTTTCACATTACACCATACATGACCAAGCAGACCTAATTTATTTTCTGCCCATCCCTCCCCCCTCCCTCTCTCTCTCTCTCTCTCTCTCGCTCTCTCTCTCATTCCCTCTCTCTTTGCTGTACCATTTCTTTTCATTTATCTCTCTTATTCTGGGGTGAACATGGGGAAGATTTTATGACTTTACATGTAACGCAACACTGACTGAAATGTGATCCAAATGTTTGGCAGTTTCTCTCCCGGCTACAAATGTCAGCTCTGCACATGTCATTCCTAACTGCCCTACTGCTTCGGCCACAAAATTGCTACAATCACACATTTTCAAATGCTTAGCAAGTGTGGTCACAGTTAAAGTTGCTTTATTGGCTGTGTCACTGTGAGAAGCTCAGCAGTAAATTTTCCTGAGAATTCCAGTGCAGTTGTTGCCTTACATCCACGCTCCTCTGCTCCCTGTGTCTCACCGTCTTTGAGTGCTCTACGAGGCAACTTACTAGGCCTAGTAACAGACTGCACACTGCTACCTCCTCTCTTTTCTTTCTCCCATCCTTTTTTTTTTTTTTTGGACTCCCTTCACCATAGTTTACATGTCTTGCCATACTGGTACACTATATGTGGAATATTTTACTGTCTTGGGGGCTTTGAAAGGATTTTTGTGAACACTATAAAGCAAGAAATATACAAAAACTGCACCACATGTACAGTAGGAATGAGCACTCAACCCTCCCTTAAATCAGATCATTTTAAAAGCCAGTCTTTTGCTGACCAATCTATTCATCCCGGCCTCCACCCTAAGTCAACTTATTGGCTCTATAAAGCAACCTTACGTGTTCTTTTGCTCTTATGAGAATTTTCCACTACAGGGCGTTTTCACTTGAATGTAAACACGCCATTTATATAAATATATACTATCATCACCCCTCCATCTGTGTTAAAAATCTTTACAGGTTAGGAGGTGTTACTTTCAAACCATCATAAAGTATGCAGCAGAAAAAAAACACTGCTATTCTTTATTGTTGACATGCCTTTGCACTTGACTCTAGTTCACTTTGTGCCCCAAGACAGCAGCTGCTGCAGTGTTCACAGTCTGCCAGCTAACTTCAGCACAAAGGATGAGTTTGCTTCAATCTCACATAGCACAAGTGGATGTAGGGTTGATGTTTCTCCGTGTGAACAGGATATCAGGAATTAAAGGAAATGCTGAAGAACTCTTTCTTTCCTTAACTGTGTAATTTGTTGTTGACTGTTTTAAACCACAAACGTAGCTGTTGTGCAATAAATTGTACTAATGAAACTTCTGGGGACCACTGGAGGGTTTTTTTTGTGACAAGTTAAGGTTGTGTTTTGTAAGTGACATAGTTTGTAAGATATTTCTAATATTGGCAAGGAGTCAAGTTAGAATCACGTCACACGTCATAGCCATTTACCAAAGAACGCTCGTGCCATACGGAAGTCCACACAGGACTCAAGAATTACTATTGCAACAACACATCATCAGTAGGGTAAAACTAACCTGTCTCACGACGGTCTAAACCCAGCTCACGTTCCCTATTAGTGGGTGAACAATCCAACGCTTGATGAATTCTACTTCACAATGATAGGAACAGCCGACATTTTTTTTTTTTTGTAGTGTCTATCGACAAGAAAATATTCTGCAAGTCACTTTGCCTGTGACAAGGTGGGAAGTGCAACCTGGCCCAAGCACCAGCAAGGAACTAGCACCTGGTTCTTCTTGGTGGAAAAGGGGTAGCCTATGTGAATTCTCCTCAGCAGTTCCTCCTCCTCCACCTGTCCTCCCCCTCCGTCATACCATTTCAAACATCCTTGGCCTTGTTCCTCTTCAGCCTCTCCTCCAATTTTCTCCTGTAGGCGTCTTTGCTCTCTCTGTGTCTATGTTTGTGTTCCCTTTGTACAAGTTTGAGTTCTGCTCAGTCCCCCTTTCTGAAAGTCCTTTTTCTTTTTGTTGAGGAGAGCCTTCAAGTTATTGGTTACCCAGGGTTTGCTGTTTGGGGAACAGTGGACCACTTCAGTGGGGATGATGTTGTCCATGCAAAGCCCAATGTACTCAGAGACACAGTCCACAATTCCATTTATGTCCTCACCATGAGGTTCAAACAGCGCATTCCAGCTGATGGCCTCCAGTGCTCCTCTCAGTGGCCTCAGGAGACCACTTCCTCACTGTCATCACTGTGAGTGGCTGCTCCTGAACAACAGGTTTGTATGATGGGGACAGGATGATAAGGTTGTGATCTGACCTACCAAATGGGGACAGGGCAGTGCAGCTGTATGCTTCATTAACACTGGTAAACAGCAAGTCTAAAGTCGTATGTTCCCTGGTGGTGCATGTGATAAATATGAAGGTGGAGGAACACATCAACGAACATTCAAAAGCCATTTTACACGATCATCCATATAATCACTACTTGGTCTCACAAATATAGAAAATGAGGTCTGGGCCAATTGATATACATCAGATGTTGTACTGGGACAATCTTTGCAGAAGTGCCTTACACTCAGAGGGCATTTTGATTTTTGGATTTTTTTAGGAGTAGCTTCTTGGTCTAAATCTGGATATAGTGACAAATTCAATACATTTTGTTGTTGTGACATGTACTGTCTATACTAGACACATACAAGTACTATAAATTCATACATATATATTAGTACTTAAAATGATAATGCTATTTTTTAACTGAGGCACATTAGCCTTGGTTTGGGTACCTTTACCTCGGGCAGTGATTACTTTAAGTTGTTTGTACAGTTTTTTACAGCAGCTTTATTAAAAATGCAGTAGAGTTTTGATGAGGACTATAAAGAGAAAATCATTATCTTTAGTCATGGAACAAGGAAGCACCAGTTTCAGACAGCACTGGTGTACTTGACCACTCGACCACTGTATGTCTCATTGCAATCAAACAAACTCTTATGGGGGAAGACCACTGATTCTTCTTGATAATCAGTGTAAAAACAGTAAAAGGTTATTAAAAGACAGAGAAAAGAAGAAAAGCAAGTAAGTATAGGCTCAGATGTGTACAAACATACCTCTTTTACACGACAGCCTTTCATAAAGAATGTGATTATGTTTATACAATGAAAACAAAAGAGACAATTACAGTCTGGTTAATGCAACACATGTAAGACTTGAACAGCTATCTTTTAAAAATGGAGAAAAAAAATAACTGTCTATCATTTGTTTTAGATGAAAGTCTAACAGTTTGAGAGCTACATTTGCCTACATTTTAATAAAGCACTGTAATTTAATGGCCCATTGATATAGTCATTCCACATGTACACAGCCACTCCTCGAGGGACTGATTGGTTTTAACTGCTCAGTTATGAACACATTATGAAGTGCTTGTTGTGATGCACTCAAAGGAGTCAATGCTTGTAAATACTTGGACATAAAACAATGAAATATGTCTCAACATTAAACAGTGTCACCAGTTAGTAATGTGTCTCAGTTAAGAGGCAAAGATGAAAGGATCATTTCATTTGTCACTGTGAATGCATGCAATCCCACATCAAACCTGACATGAGAAGCTTTACCAGAACAATTTCAAAGAAAAAAAAAAGTATAAATAATATATATTAGCTGACCTCATTCAGACAAAACCTGGAGGAAAGACATAAGAGGACAAAAAATATACATTGACACACATCTAATGGGGGTGGTACAATTAAAATTCCAAAAACCCACCATCTTGTCATGAGACTGTCTGCATCATAACACAATATAGTAGAAGCAGACAAGGTTTTTGCTTTAACTTATCATTATGAAATAAATGTTAATTGCACAATGTAATGGCTGTAGAATAATGACACTATCAGCAGTTAGACTGGTTCCATATAAACCTCGCTTTCACTTTGCAATTCTGTCCACCACTGGCTCCAAAGTCTCCAAGGGAAAGGCTAGATTTATGGTAAAAGAACAAATGGAGTAACTGCCGAAAGTACCCAGCAAACGAAAAAGAGCCTCTTTGTCAGAGGAGGCGAGAAAGCAAACAGGGATAGTGACAGAAACTACAGTCAAATAAGAGTAAACCCTGAACAGACATGAGGCCCTCTTCCACTGCAGGAACATGTGTGCTGCTATAAGGCCTGTAGAGTCTCTTTAAGGGTAATTTCCAAGGAAGAAAACACTTTTGAATGGTCCTGATAAACTGCAGAACACTGACTGGCTAATCCTTCAGGAAGCTTCACTGATTGGTTAGACTCTGAGAAGACAACACTTATTAGATTCAACAGGTTTTTCCAGGGCCTCCACCTCTGGCTGCACCCAGTGGCGATTTTCTCTCTCTCTTCCTTTTCCCGAGATGGGCATGTGTGGCGGACATGTGAGGTGTGGACAGGTGCAGAGGGTCAGCTGATTACCTGAGTGCCTTCACTTGCGGCAGGATGTGGTTTGTAATCATCTACTCACCTCTACTCACCATAAAAGCTGTCTTCAAACCACAAGAAGATGCTGGACCATAAATGACTCTCAGTTAGTGTTCCTCGGCTCTGATCTGTTTTGCTTTGTTTGTTTGACTCTTGAATCCTACTTTTCCTCCACTCTGTTTCTGCCTCAGTTGAATCTGCCCTGCCGATGCTGGAACCCTGGTCAAATCTTCACTCCAGTCAACACTGCAAACTATGGCTTCTTCTCTGGAAAAGACCTCCAAAACATTCTTCAACTACCTCTGCATCTGTCCGCCACCTTTCTGCCACCTCGCCCTCTGTCCATTCTCTGGTGTCTGCAGTCAGTAAGTCTTCAGTCTCCTGCTGGGTTCCTGTTTTATTATTTGTAGATTTTTGGATTTGTCTGTTGTTTTTGCCAGTTTGCTAAACTGCTTTTTTCCACCTGGCTTGGTGGTGCAAGGTTCGGGTCGGATAACATGGCATTTAAATAAGATCGCTAACATTCCTGGGTAATTCTGGTTTCTAGTAATTAATCCGTCCTGCCTCTAGTAGTCAGTTTTGTTCCGTTGACCTGTAGTTCTGGTCACATTTCCACTCTTGTCTGCTTAGCATTTGACCTGTTACCTTTGACCCAGTTTCCAGTTTCTGTTCAATTGTAAATAGAGTAGCATAGCTTCCTGATATCATTCCATTCTGCTTGAACCCTGGAATCTGTTGTTGTAAATATAATTGTACCTTATTCTAAGAAGTCTGTCTCTGTTGTGTCTCTGCCTGAATTTCTGAGTCCGATCCATGAGACGTTTATTGTCATGTGCACAGAAAAACTAGACAATTACACTGTGCAATGAAATTCCCACTTTGCTGATCCGTATAGAAAAAACTAAAGCAATTGTAAATAAATAAGCATCCTTCAACTGACAATGGCAGTAGCTGTAAAGTGCACTGAGCATTTGTAAATGTTGGTTTGGATAAAGTGACTATGGCAGTAGCAAAGTGATTACAGTAGTGATTCTAAAGTGTATAGAGTTCAGTGAGATAGTCCAGTTCAGTGTGAGTGTGTAAGAGCGCCATTCACAAGCCTGATAGCCTGTCGGTAAAAACTGTTCATTAGGCTAGTTGTTCTGGATTTCACACTTCTGCAGTGCTTGCCTGATGGCAGGAGTGTAAAAAGACTGTGTTGGGGGTGTGATCTGTCCTTGATGATGTTGTGGGCCCTCCTTACCCCTTTTCCACCAAGAAGCACCAGGTGCTAGTTCCGTGCTGGTGCTAGGGCCAGTGCTTAGTAGGTTCCAATCTAAGAACCAGTTGCTTTTCCATCAGCAAGGAGCCTAGTTAGAGCCACGCCATACGTCACTGCGTACATAGCTGTTTACTGAACAATGCTTACGCCACACGGAAGTCCACACAGGACTCCAGACTAACTTTTTTGCTGGTTTTCTCATTTGTTCGCACTTCTCACCTTGTCACAGGAAAAACAAATGACTTACGGAACATTTTCTTATCGATAGACACTAAAATTTACGTTGTTCCCCAAACGCCTCACATAGCAGGCTGCAGTAGCTGCTGTTGGTGGCTGCGGTGCTCAGACCAGTGTGTGACTAAAAATGACTTTTAAAAAAGTAAACCAGGGAGTTCTAATGTCAGATTTGTCAAAGATGAAACCAAGTGATTTTTTTCTCATGTGGTCTTTTCTACGAGTGGAATAAACAGCACATGTAGGTACGCTCCATTTTTCATGAGAAAACCGCATTTCAAAGCGTAAACACAGCAGTACACTGAAGCAATAAAAGTACTGTTTTCCACTACTGTGGTGCTGCTGGTGAGGCACAGTTGTACTGGCTTTCAGGGCGCAACAGTTTGTGCAAAACTTCCGTGTGTCCCGGGACTCATTTCAATGCATTTGTGATCGGATCAAGGATATCCTGGCGAAAAACAACACAAATCACCGCTTGTGTGTCCCATTCATTCATTGGTCTTGGTGGTCACGATAACTCCACCCCCAGCCCCTGACGTACTCGGTTCTTAGCTCTGGCCCAGCAAAGAGTTGGTGCTTGCTAAGCACCAATTTTGAGAGCCTGGAGCTGGTGCTTAGGTGGTGGAAACACAAAAACTGGTGCTAAGTCAGGCACTAACATGGAACTAGCACTGGAACCGATGAGCTAGGCTACTTTAATCATTCACTGGAGAACCTTCCTGTCCTGAGCTGTGCAGTTGCCGTACCACACAGTAATGAAGCTGCTAACATCACACATTGTATTCCTGCAGAAGTTACACAGAATTTCGGCTGGCACGCCAAATTTCCTTGGTCTTCTCACAATGTACAGCCACTGGTGGGCCTTCTGCTATGGCGTCGTGAGAGTGGCAGCCAGTTGCAGCGGCTCCTACCT
This sequence comes from Stegastes partitus, assembly GCF_000690725.1. Classification (NCBI taxonomy): domain Eukaryota; kingdom Metazoa; phylum Chordata; class Actinopteri; family Pomacentridae; genus Stegastes; species Stegastes partitus. Next base: position 250,822 of record NW_007577954.1, read on the forward strand.
ACTTTCTGTGTTTTGGGCTATATACTTTGCTTTTTCTTCTATCTTTTTAATATTTTCATTTCACACAGCTATATCACATGTGTGCGGAAACAGTGGAGATGCAGATGGCGTTTTTGTTGGTCTGTTCTTTGCTTTTTTTGTGAGTTTTTGAGGTCCGCGTCTGGCGAGCCGTTGAGCCATGGCTCTATTGTTTCTACACTCATGAACTGCTGTTGGTGCTGAACCAGGCCACAGCCACCATCGTGGGAGAGACCGGACATCCCCGATGAGTTCCGCAGGAGGAAGAGGGGATGCAGGGCAGGAGTGAAACGTTGGGAGAAGAGGAGATGCTACAAGCCATCAGTCTTGCCCATCAATGTGAGGTCTCTAACGGGATGGAAGAGCTAACAGCGAACAGCGAACAGCGCCGGCTGCAGTGGGAGTACCGGGAGTGCTGCCTTATGTTGTTCACAGAGTCATGGCTGAACAAACTCACTCCGGACTTGCTCGTAACTTTGGACGGATTTCACTTGGTCAAAGCACGAAGGATGTCAAACTGTTGGCGGTTGGTTTGCGGCCATTTTACCTGCCGAGGGAGTTTTTGCATGCCCTGGCGATTGCAGTTTACATCCATCCATACATCAACCGGAGACGGTGGGGCCTTGGACCTGCTGTGTATGGACACCAGGGATGCGTATGACTTAATTATTGTTATTTTCTTGTATTTTTTGATATTTTTGGATGCTGCTGTGGCGTGTATGTTTCCCCCAATGGGGGATCAATGAAGGCCACTGCGTCGGGGACTATAGCCCCTGCTTATGGGATGCCCGCTCAACTGGTTGAGCTACCGAACACTGAGGAACTTGAAGGTTTTCACAATCTCCACCTCATTGTCTCCTATTGGTTTGTGCAGGTCTGCCCTCTTCCTTCTATCAACAATCTTTCCTTCGGTCTTCTCTGCATTAAAAGAAAGATTGTCGTCCTGTTCTCTCAAACTGCAGAAATTCTATGGTGTCCATGATGGTCCCCTGCATGTGGGTCTTGACTGTCTTTTTCGAAACTCTACATCACAATTGGAGTAAGTGCAACATGAAGGCTTGTGAGAATGACAGGTTGAAGATGTCCACAAACACCTCAGCCAGCTCTGATGAGCAGTTCCTGAGTGCTGTCTGGGCCAGCTGCCCTCCCTCGGTTTATCCTCTTCATTACCTAGTGCATATCCATCGTTGACACAGTGAGTGTTCTGTATTCTCACCTCAGGCACAGCCTCTCTCTGTTGGTTGAGGGCCTTGAAGTGAGAGTCATTCAGCTTCACTTGGAAAAGACAAACGTCATTTTATCGTCCTTCTCACATAGCAGTCTTTCTCTCTCAAACATTCACCACACAGACTAACATAGTCCTCCACTGTTTTTATTCCTTTGTGCTCATAAAATTGGAGTTATGTGCAGTAACTACTATTTGTTGGTGTTTTGACATCATTGGTTGACTTTAGTTGAATCGCTGGCTGCGGCTGGACCTAAAGATTATGAAGTTAAATCTTTCACACAATATATGATTTCATCTGCTGACCATCAAAACCAGCTGGCCCATACTGGATCAAACCTGATCCAGTGATAAGTTAACACATGCAAATCAAATTCATCACCAGCATAATCAATCAATGAAGCCAGCTTCCAGAGCAACATAACTGCATTAGTGTGCAGTAATGAGTATGTTTGTCAGGAGTCCTGCCCCCCTACCTCTGTCCAGTTGACAGCCCTGTTCTCTTTCTACTTCTTTCTGGGTGGGGCTGTGGCTGAGTGAGTGTGATTGCAGGACTGGAGACAGCTGCGTAAGACATTGAGTCATCTGCACTCAACTATCCACCCCCTACAATTTAAGCCTGGATCAAACTTCCACTCATTGCCAGAACGTAGACTCTCTGACACAATCAGCTGTGCTATGCCTGTTCTTTTTCCTGATTCCAGCCTCAGAGACTTAGCCGGACTTTGATTGCCCAGACCAGGCCTTGAACCTTGGCAAGTCTCTAGGGTGGGTCTGTGTCTTGTGCCCACGTTCTGGGTTCATTGACTAGCCGTGACAATGTTATTCTTTGTGTGGCTACCAGAAACAGAAACACAAACCAAACAGGCGTGTAACTGCATGTTCTTGCGGTGGTGTAGGCAGTTACTTTTCTGAAACTGCATGTACTTGTGCAAACCAGGCTCAAACTAAAAAAAGAAAAAAAAGCCTGCAGAAATAAGATTGAACCTCAACCGATAGAAGACACATGACCTCCAGAGGGGGGCTGAACTTACCATTGTTTTTTCCACCAACCCTGTAAAGTACTAAAGTTCTGTTCATTATCTTTTCTTTTTTTTTTTTTTAAATCTCTCAGGCCCTCAGCTTCTGCTTCTCCTTAGCTTAGCTTCTGCCCTGTTCCCTCTCTGTGGGCATGATCGCGTGGCATTGACCTAGTGACTCAGTCAGTTCATGCCACTTTCATTATATACCAGCTTGTTTAGGCTCATTTGTAACTCATCTCTGCTTTGCTGCCAGATTCCTGACCTCTCTCCTACCACTCTCAGATTGCTAGCACCACACACCAGCCCATTCAGCCTTGACCTAGCAATTCCATCCTTCCTGGATATGCTACCTGGATCACCTGCCTACCCCTGCTATTGCTCCATTGACCACTGTCCAACACTCAACCACAAAACCAAACCCAAACACTCATCCCCCCATTGACTCTGGAGCAGAGGAGAGCTTCATGGGCTGCAACCTGGCCGAGCACCTTGGGATTCTTAAAGAGACACTCCGGTCCCCATTCACACAGTGCTAAAGCATTGAATGGCCACCACCAAAAAAACATCCTTGTAAGCCTTCTACTCTCAGGCAACTAGAAGAGCCTCCTTTTACATCTCATTGACTCCTCTCCGATCCAAGATTTTCCACGGTTAAAATAACTCCCATATGGACTGGTCAGGCAAAACAATAACTTGACCTTAACATGCCATGTAAATTGTATGCCTTAACCCTGACCACACTAGCTGTCCAGCTGCCTGCAAAGCCAATAGATTTGCTGGATGTAGCAAAGATCTTTCATGACCTCATCCTGGTTTTTTAGCATCACGATCTGTCCCTACTACTGGTCTCTGGTCCACTGAACTTCTGCCTGACCCTCCCCTTCCTTGCAGCCACCTATACAGTCTGTCCAAACTGGGACAGACAGCCATGGAAAACTCTTTTAGAGACAGCACAGGTCATCTGCCCATCCTCCTCTCCATGGGGTGCAAGTCTATTTTTTGTCAACAAGAAGGATGAGTCCTTAAGACCTAGTATTGATTGTCAGGGAGCAAACAACATCGCCACAGCATAGTCGCCTCACCCCTGAAAGCTCAGACATCCACCTCCATCACCTTTAAATAATCCCCTGAGGTTGAGTCCACCCTCCAAGAACTAAAAGAATGCTATGTTTCAGCCCCCATCCTCACTCACCCTGACCCAACACTATAATTCATCAATTCATGATCGTGGACACTTCTGATACTAAGGTGGGACCTGTGCTGTCCCAACATTTACCCGCTGATAACAAGCTGCATCCCTGTGTGTTCTTTTCCTGGAGAATCTCACCTGAGGAGAGGAACTGTGACATAGGCAACTGTGAGCTCCTGGCTGTCAAGTTGGCTTCATTCATAGTCTGGACAGGCCACAAAAACCGATCTTACCTTTCTTACATTGTTCTTTGGTAGATTTAACGTCATACTAACTTATCATGCTGGTTGTAGAAATGTCAAATCTGATGCCCTCTCTGGACAATTCACCTAAGAGGTATCACCAGCAGAACCTAAGCCCATCATGCCATCCACCTGCTTCATCACCTCTCCTATCTGGAGAGTCTGTAATTAGACAGGCCCAGTCATAGCAGCATGATCCAGAAAATGGACAATTAAATATTGTCTTTGTTCTTGTCCTGCCTCAGGTTTTGCAATTGGCACAATCCACCAGACTGAATTTCCATCTTGGAGTCACACAAATGCTAACATTTTTGGTGGCCCACCATGCATAAGGGCACAAGAGAGTTCATCACAGACTGCTTCATATGTGCCTGGGATTAGGTGTTAACCGAGATCAGCTCCAGACGTCTTCATCCATTGCCCATGCCCAAAAGATCGTGGTCCCACATCTCCCTGGATTTTGCCACTCGACTGCCAACCTCTGATGGTACCACAGTCATCCTAACTCTCAGAGTTTGATTTTTCAAGGCTGCTCGTTTTGTGGCTTTTCCCAAACTCCCCTTTGCCAAAGAGTCTGCTGACATCCTGCTATCTTAGTTTTTTTTTTGTTTACATGGTCTACCTACTGGCATAGTTTTTGATAGGGTTTCCCAGTTTACTTTCTTACCACTGGCAAAAGCTTTCTGCTCTGCTCTTTCAGCCACAGTCAGTCTTTTGTCTGATTACTGTCCACAATCTAATGGCCAGAGGAAGCAAGCTAATCCGGAACTGGAGACGGCTTTCTGCTGTGTCACCTCAGAGAACCCTACATCCTGGAGATTCTAACTCCACTGGGTGGAGTACACACATAACACACTCCCAAATGCTTTATCTGGGATGTCTCCCTTCCAGCATTCTCTGGGGTATCAACCTCTGCTGTTCCCTATCCAAGAAGCAGGAAATAGCTGTCCTATCTGTTCACCCCACTTTCAACGATGTGAGAGTACCCAGAGACAGGCCCGCTCTCCTCTTCTCAGAGCCTCTAAAAGGTGCAGGCCCAGACTAACCAACATCAGTTACATTTTTTCCAATTCAGTTTTATTTGTATAGCGCATATTTACAACAACAAGTCATCTCATAGCGCTTAACAAAGGCAGAGACAGAAACACCCAACAATCCAAAACATCTGGATTCCCTATAAGCTTCAGCAGTCCGCAAGCAGTCCGCAACTGTGGGAGGGAACCGAAAACCCCCACAGGGGAAAAAAAACCTCAGACAGAACCAGGCTCAGGGAGGGACGGCCATCTGCCGCGACCGGTTGGGTGGATGCAGGATGAATTATAAAATTTAGTTTACAGTTAAACAAGTTATTAGAAGTTATTGTCCTTTTGTAACAGGAGGCATCATGGTGGGGGCAGCAGAATGCACATCACACTCCTGGCCCAGCCTGGAGTCTAAAAAGCTGTCCCCCCATTTTGTGAATCAAATACCACAAGATGGTTTGTGAAGATGATGTTAATTTAATACCATGAAAAAAAGGTGTATAGGTAGCTAAAATAAATAGGTGAGGAAAAGGACAATCTCGTTTCATTCAAACATGTGGTATTGACTCGTTCTTCAATTCACTTTGTGAATCTTTCCCTATTCAACCAAAATGGACCAATATGTGACATGAGAAACCTATTTATGCAGCTCAATCCTTGTGCTGAAGTCTGGTTGTCACATGGCAGCTGGGACTGAATACATTGTGTTGCTGACCACAAAGTATACATAAGAAATGATGAACAGATGAAGGGAAAACTTTCAGTAGTGTCTTCGAGTGTCTTCCTCAGGAAGGAATACAACAACACAAAGCAGGTGAGCTTTACCACATGTGAATGGACCCATCTATATGTGCGTTTGGGTGCACATCAAAGCCTTCTATGGAGGCTGTGGAGCTCAAATAACCTCATCCTCACACTGACCTGCAGTTCTTTTTCTTTGCTGAGTGCAGAAACAACATAACAGGTTTGTGAAGAATGGGAACAAGGGGGTAAATGTGTTCACTTTGTTATGTTTATTCCCTCTCTGGCTACATGGCTGATTCATTTATTTATTCAGAGAAAAGAGCAAAACACAGAAGAGGGTATATATATATACACACACACATACGGCAGTTCAGCAGGGTTCGTGGGGAGGGGTTGGACTATAACGGAGGCCTTGCAGTTCTTTTTCTCAAGCAAATAAATACCGAAGTAGTTCAGTGGTTCAATCTTTGCTTGCCCACATGCACCTCGAGGCTGCTTTTAATTGAGAAAGTATGTTGGTTGACTTATTGACACAATATGATATGGATTTGTTTAACTGAATACACAAATATTTAGCTTTTTTCTTAGTCCTTCATTAGTCATCGTCTTCCATTTCTTTTGGATTTTTTCTTCCAGTGAAGTCCAACACATGCTGCTCTTGTCACATAGTGTGATATCACTTCACACACATGTGCTATGTGAACAGAAGATTCTGTGAGTTCTTCTGGGATTCTTAAAAACAAAAAAATACACTGATTCCAAAGGCAGATTTTTGATGACAATAAAGCTAAGTTGGTGGAACAGAAACCTGGAACTGAACCATGAAAGTACAATATATTCAGTTTTCCCCAGTGGACACACACACACACACACACACACACACACACACACACACACACACACACAAAGATCAAGTTCAACTGAAATGGATAATGATTGATATTTTTAATGACCCCTTTATAATGAAGATCTGGTGGAAAAGGCTTAATTTAAATTAATAATATTTTGGTGTTTACACAGTAAGGACAAACACAAATACATTTACACACACATAAAAATAAAAAAAGGATAAAGGAATAAGCTCACTTACATACACAATAAATGAAGAAAGTAAAACCCAGAGGTGCACAGAAGGGGACCACAGCAAAGCGGCTGCACTGTGCTGAGGTTAAGGTTCTGAGTGGGTGTCTACGATCAGGTATCATCGGATCTCCCGCTGCAAACACTTTCACATGCACCCCAGTGTCAAGTCAGGCCTCAGAGCAGTGTGTTGCTTAGTTTGACAGTGGGTTGTGGGTGTGTTTTGAATTCAAAGCCAATCTAACTGCTGGTGTCCACCAGCCACAATCTTCACCAGGTGAGATCTGTGGTTATGGACTGAAGCAACAAGAGGTCCAGACAATCACAGACTAAACCTGCACAAAAGTCACAGGAGAGTCACACAGGGCGATATCAAGGGATATGATCATAGACTGTATAAAAGATGGACGTAGCTACCATGACGCAAAAATCGTCGGAGGGGGGCGGAGCCATTTACCTATTTGTGTAAATAAACAAGTGATATTTTTAATATGAATACATCCAATTTTGTTGACAAGTGGCTGCGGCACTAGGAGGACTTACCCTATAGGTTTTTATGGAGTCTAATTGTAATGGATTCCACAAAAGCAAATTACCTCAGTTTCATCAATTTTAAACTGCATTGTACAACTTGTCAGATGTCATCCCTTGCATGTGGTACTTTACAAACCTTCAGTCGGGTCTGTTCAGCACTGTGCAGTGGGTGTCGATGAGCCTCCCTGTTAGTGTTACAGCAGAGGAAATGTTATGTCCTCACTGCTGGAGACAGAAAGCACTTTTTTAAATGTATTTTTTATTCCAGAACATGTTGAGTGTTTAGCCAGTGGTGGGGGTCAGCAAATTCCCGTTTAATTTTGTCCATCAGTATTCAGACTGAAGAGGTTAAAGATTATATTTTACACACCAGTCTTCCAGTTATGATATAGATCTGTCTATTTAAGCTTGAATCTAAAGAACAAAGAAAGTGTAACTGTGAAAATACTTATGTCTTAGATTGTGTATGTTCTGACCACAGTAAATTCCTCAATTCGCCCTAGCTACACTGTCATGTTAAACATGTTTCCAACTGTGTTATCTTACAGCCTTCAGTTTGAAGAACTCAATTCACCCATGATGCCCTATTGCTGTGGAGAAGAAGTGCCAGATCCAGGAACAGGTAATACTGCAAATGAAATGTTGCAACTGGATACAACGTGTGGTCAGTAATTTGTGAATTCATCCAATACTAACCAAGAATCTGAACGCGATCAAAGAAGCAGAAGTGTTGGCAGTCACAGAGCACCAGTCACCTCATACTCAAATGTATGGGGCTTTTACTTTCAGAATCCTTTGCGCACAAAATATGTCCTCCCACTTTGCGTCTCCATTCACGACACATCTATTCTCATTCTCTTCATCTCCCCTAAAGACAAGTTGAATAAGAACACATGATTTCTTATAGCTGCATTTGTTGGTCCGTTCGTTTATTACAGTACCTGCAATGAAGGTTGCCAGCTCACAAATCTCAATGAGGTCAGAGACAGTTCAGTAGCACATACTTAAGTGTCAGGGTGTTGCATGAAGAGGAGATAATACATCTTTAACTCTGTCATTTGCGCCTTCTGCTCTGGCCTTCACCCAACATGTGCTGCAAACAAGTTTGCTTTGTTTCTCCTTCTTCCTGGAAAGAGTTAGATGACTGGAGGACCATCTGCACTACTTGACTCAATCTATGACATTGATTACAGTGGTATTATAAGGCTTTGCAAACCCTAATTTGTTAACAAAAAGAAAAGACTAAAGGAATAACCTTTCTGCATTTTGGTCATATGTTGAAACTAAATTATCCAATCCCACAGACCAAGCCTTCATTCTTACCACAGGACGGTATACTCATGTCTGACTTTTTGAGATTGACTGTCGCTATTCTGAGATAAAAACCAAAACCCACGGACTGACAGCAGTGTCAAAGGGTATGTCTGTGCAGAGCAAGCAGCAGTAAAGGATGTCACATCCATTTCTGTTTTTAGAACATATTTGGGTTATGGCACACACCTATGACTTTTGACTGAAATAGGGTGTCTCTCTAAATAACAGAGAAGACTGCTACATCGTGTCATGTCAGGTTTATGTCTTTAATGCTAATGCTGGCTCAGCTAAGCCGCTGTAGTGTGAAAATGAATGCCAGCATGAGTCAGATTAGGGATGTTAGTTTTTGTGTCAGGTAGGTTACATTCAATATCTGAATTTTTACCATGTTTCCATATTAGTCAGCTTAAAAAGCTTCGTTATTAGGTCCTGCTATAGTAGCACACTGGTGATGAAGGATTATGATTTCCAGTACCATCTAACAATGTCTGACAATTCTTTACTATAATTCTGTGGTGCCCATATTGAATACAGTGAAAAAACACAGTATTCTTAATGACATCTGTCATTTACACTGATCAGTTCTAACTGTGGTAATGTGTGATTCCCTCAGAAGATTACTGAAAGACCACAAAGACCCTGTGAAGATCAGAACACGATGTTGTAAATACGTGGATGTGGACTTTATAAATAATGCCTGTGCGCACACACATATTTGTACCTTGATTTGACGAGATATGACTTACGTGCTTATCTAAGCCATGGAAGTGCAGATTACTAAATATTGATTGGCAGAAAATGTGTGTGAATTTTACTTGTGAAACCTCTCATTTCATTACTTTGTTGCCACAATATAAATCATTTCTGTTTCTGTGTAGTGGGTTTACAAAAGATAGGACTTTGCTCTAAATTTCACTAATCGTAACACTTTGTTCTAAAACATAACATTAACAATAACCAAATAATGACCAACATATGAATGTAACTCTTCACATAAGCTCCTGCTGTGTACATACACATATTCACTAGGATCTGATGGATGTTTTTTGTCATGTCCACACCACCTGGGTTTTGTTTTTGGGTCACAAGAGATGCCAGACCTGGCATGGACTGTTGGTCACCCATTATAACAGCAGTAGTCTGCTGAGCCACAGAGACCAACCATCCAGCAAGCCATTATATCGATGCTGCGCTTTGTAGAAGCACAAAGATCAACCATCAGACCTTGTCTGGAACTAAATGACAGATAACCCCCCTTTCCTGTCTGAGTCTCTCTCTATTTCACTCTCTTCGTCCTCTCTCTTTCCTGTTGCCTTTCTTGATCTCCTTGTCTCTCCTCTCCATTTCAACAAGCTCTCTCTTCTCTGTCCTCTTTCCCCAGTGGTCTCTTATCTCTCTGTTTTAACTCCCTTTCTACTGTGCAGTCTGTCTCTCAGCTTTTCATTGTACTTTTATCTGTCTGCCTCCCCTTTCTCTCCACTCACTTTTATATTCCCCATCTCCCTAAATCTATCTCTCTTCCTGTCCATCACATCCTGTCATGTCTGTGAATCTGGCTGCTTGGAAAATGCAGGAAATAGATGATGACTTACTATGCCCTCTGTAACACACCTATAGGGTGGGGCCGACTGAAGCCAGGCCCTGAGCAGGCACTAGTGTCAGCTTAACAATACGGAATGGGAATGGTACAATTTGGATAGCTGACAGGATTCACAGCTTTGGTTCAGTAGAGGCAGAGCAGGGAGAGGACACACAGAATCTAGAACTGAAGGCAGGGAGGGCAGGGAAATGCAACATCCTTCAAGCAAAAACATCTTAGCCTCATCGACAAAACAATGCAACGTGGCCTTTATTACAAGTTAGCAAGTGTGAACAGATGTATCATGTCATTCTCCATATTTTCATTGTGACTAGTAGCATGTGTATTGCAGGTATCACAACTGTCGTAATGCAATAAAAGAGCTCAGCATGCTCTGTAAACCTGTAGAAGCTTTGCCGATTCACCCTAAATCTTTTTGTAACAACTCCTGGTATCATGAAGATGGTCCACTGGAGACCTGACTGTGTGGAAATTACAGCTCTCCTCTGCTTAACAAAGGGACAGAAAGAAATACAACATAACTAAAAAAGATTGCGCTTCTCAAGTTGGTTGTAAGGTTGTGAAAGAACAGCTTAATAAAGTACATGCAGGCTTTTCCTACAAGGCAACATCTTAGGATGAGGTAATGATGCAGAACAGTCATAAGTCTCATAGCATTTTACTTGATATTGCACTGCAGCTGTGCATATCCTAAAGAAAAAAATACATTAAAATCTCTAACAGGCTGTGAGCCTTAGGCTAGGACCCTTGGGTACCAGCTGATACAAAGGAGGAGCGACTTAGTGGGGTAATGTAAGTTTGATAAGGATGATTAAGTCAAGGTTACACTGTTTTTCCATTTTTGATAACTTAATTGACAACACATTTTCAAGTGTAAATACTGTACATATGCATCTAGATTAGACTCTTGTTTATAATGCAAATTATGAACCACTCACTTCCGTTGTAAATGAAGGACGTCTTTGTAGGGAAAAGAACATGTTTGCAACATGGCAGAAATAGGTAGATGACCAGGTTTTTGTCAAGAGTGAATGTCTCTTTGTTTGTACACAGCACAAAGTATTGAAACAGAGAAGGAAAAAACAAGCGTGCACAATGTTTGATAACAATAAATGTCATGTATCTTTACCAGCATGCAGTTTGGAGACGATCTTACACTCCTTATATATTTACAGTGATGTGACAATACATAGACTGCTCAAAAAAAAAATAAAGGGAACACTAAAATAACACGTCCTACATCTCAATGAATTAAATATTCCAGTTGAAAATCTGTATTCATTACATAGTGGAATGCGTTGAGAACAAAATAACATAAACATGTTCAATGTAAATCAAAAGTATTATACCATGGAGGTCTGGATTTGGAAACATACTAAAAATAAAAGTGGAAAATCACATTACAGGCTGATCCAACTCCAGTGGAAATTCCTAAAGACAAGTCAAAATGAGGTTTAGCAGTGTGTGTGGCCTCCACATGCCTGTAGGATACAACGCCTGGGCATGCTCCTGATGAAGCAGCTGATGTTCTCCTGAGGGATCTCCTCCCAGACCTGGATTAAAACATCAGTCAACTCCTGGACAGTCTGTGGTGCAATGTGGCATTGGTGCATGGAACGAGACATGATGTCCAGGATGAGCTCAATTGGACAACTGGCCTGTCTCCTGGTATCTCCTCCAGGCTCTGGACACTGTGCTGAGAGACACAGCAAACCTTTTTGCCATACCTCGCAGTCATGCGCCATCCTGGATGAGCTGCACCACCTGAGCAGCTTCTGTGAGCTGTGGACACTTCTCACTTACCTCTTTCTACCTCTGGGGGTGAGAGCACTGACAAAATGCAAAAGTGACTAAAACATCAGCCAGAAAGGACGAGAACAGAGACATGGTCTGTGGTCACCACCTGCAGAACCACTCCTTTATAGGGGTTGTCCTGCTAACTCCCTCTCTTTCCACCTGTTGTCTGTTCAATTTGCACAACAGCAGGTGAAATTGATTCACAATAAGTGTTGCTTTCTAACTGGACATGCTGATTTTGCAGAAGTGGGATTGACTTGGAGATACATTGTGTTATTAAGGTGTTCCCTTTGTTTTTTTGAGCAGTGTATATTTTTTCAGTAACGAGAGGTAATGAATTAAAGTTTAAAATGTAGCTATTGCACCACAGTTACCCATTTCAGTACTGCTCAAGTAATGACAAGGCTGTCTTATTCCCATGTCCCACTTTTGTAAACTAGCAGTTCAAAGTATAGGTTGGTTGCCTGTTAAAAAGCAATGGTTAAATGTTATTATTCTATACATGTCATATGCACTAGATGCAAAGTGTTGGTCTGACTTCAAGTCATGCACAAAGCAGTGATGTCTGACCGGCGCCATCCCGGGCACATTTGAAAAGCTCTATTTGTGAATAGTTGGTATTCAGCAAAATGCTCAATTCATCTACTGCAATAATCCACATTATGGACAGAAGCGCTCAGCTGCATAAAGAGAAACAAAAGTCAATCATAACAATTAACTTGCCCAAGACACGAACGATGTCGGGAATTTTGAATATTTCTTCAAGTTTAGTTGAAACAAACATAAAACTATGATGAAACTGAATCTCATGAGGACCGCTCCAGTGAAGGAAGTTACTGAATTGAGTTGCATTCTGCTCCAGAAGAGAAGTTCATTGGCGTTAGCAGCCTCAGAAATCAACAACTAGCAGCAGCTCAGATTATAGCCTACGTCAGTGTTTCCTAGATCTCAAGTGGCAGACACATCTCAAGGTCAACTGTTGAGCGGAGGCTGTGTGAATCAGATATTCATGGTGGAACTGCTGCACAGAAACCACGAGTGAGACCGAGAAGACACACCAGTGGAATTCTAGACTTTGGTCTGTTTATTGCAGATGTGAGATTTTTGGTTCCAGTTCTGTGTCGTGGTAACTGGAGGGGGAACTAATTGTATCTGCATGTGTGGTTTACAACACAACATATGCTGCAACAAAATAGGCTAAAAAAAAAAACCTTTCTGTAAAGATATACCGTTCCATCTGGTTTGAGCTTAGTGGGATGAGCATTATTTTTTGTTTTGTTTTTTAGCAGAACAATACACTTCCAGTCTCTGTATGAGCTGTTTAACCAAGAAGTAGAGTGATAAGCATTGCATTGCATGACCTGACCTCTACAATCGCCCACATAAACCAAACTGAGATGATTTGGGATGAGTCGGAGAGCAAAGTGAAGGAAAAGCAGCCAACAAGTGTTTAGCACATGTGGTAGCTCTTTAAGACTTTTGGAAGGGCTCCAGGTAAAGACCTCCTCAAGCAAAGGCTCCCTACTAACACAGTTGGTGCTTGTACAGGAGATACAAAATACCCCCGACTGCTGAAATAAACAAAGTAAATAAAAGCTTTACTTTGTTCTGCTTGCAGTGCTTCCTCTTGCACTGTGGTATCTTGGTAGCAGTAGGAGTCACCTGGTGGGGCAGGTGGAACCATCACTTCAGACCACACATATACACAAGTGTCTACACAGTAAACATTTTCTTTTGGCCCTTGGACACATACAGCTAGATTCTTATATATCACAGTGTTCACACTGTATTTCTCACAACAGTGCTGAGCACACTCTGAGAATAATTCTGTGACCTTTCAATTCGAAAATCGAAGTAAAAAAAACATATTTCTGATGGAAGAGAGTGCATAAAAACACCATCTTTTAAAGGTGACTCTCAAAATTGTTCCACCTCTTTTACTGTCTCTGTAGAGAAGATAGGCATCAATGCTCTATGCAGGGAATGTTCTGTATGATCACAGACAGTGCAAATAGGCAGAAAAGCCATTTCAGTCAGGAAATGAGAAGGCAGTGACTTGTGGAGGCTCTTCAAAATGATACTTATCTGCCAATCAGAGAGGGAATCTGAGATAAGGAAAAGCGGATTGCAGATGAAGAGACACAAGGAAGTGAGGTGTTGGACGAGCGTCGAGGGTAAGGAAGTGAACGAGAGAGTGACAGTGAGAGATACAAGGGGAAACGAGAGATTGGACGGTTTGAGATTGCCGGCGAGTGAGGGAGGAGGGTATGGAGTAGGTAACAGATTGCTGCTGAAAAAGCACACGTGGGTCATGAAAGAGAAAGAGGGTGTGTGGGAGAGAACACAAGTGTGACTCAGACAAATAGAAAGTGTGTGTGTGTGTGTGTGTGTGTGTGTGTGTGCGCGCTGGGGGTGGGGTGTAATGGAAAGAGAACATCAGACTTTTTTTTTTTCCTCCCTCTTTTTTACCATGTGCAATTGGGAAGATACCAATTTCGCGTCAAAGTGAACATTAGATGGAAATGTCATCTCCATACAGGTAATTTACTCTCCCCTGCTTAAAATGTGCTTTTCAAAATGGTAAAGGTCAGGAGGGAACAGGCTGATGGTTATATGCACGGTGTAATGATGAGCAGGAAGAGCAAGCTGAAGATCCCCCTACGGTCGTCCTCAAATGTATTCATACCCTTCCATTAAAAAAAAGGCAAAATTCACAATAGTCACTCAGATAAGTAATAATAAATAAAAATGTGCTAAATTATAATTTAGTGAAATAAGACATTGTTTTTGAACTGTGGTTGAAAGGAATCATAAACAAAAAAAATAAAAAATCTGTCCTAGACAAATTAGAGCACTTTGCTGATGAGCAGTGGGCCAAAATCACAACACCTGTCAACAGGTACAGAAGTGTGATTGAGAGTTACAGAAAACACTTAATGGCAGTGATTGGCTCAAAGGGTTGCTCAATAAAATGTTAGTTGATGGTTCCCATCATGTTTGTTTGCTTGTTTTTTGTTTGATTTTGTTTTTCAAATATTTCTGTTGAACCACAATTCAAAAGCAATGTGATGATGTTCATTCAATTTTTTATTTATTACTGCTTTTGTCAATTTCAAGTTATTCCAGTGACAGTTTTTTTTTTCTTTAATGGGAGGGTATGAATACATTTGAGGACAACTGTAAATAAAACAAAATGAAATATTCTCAGCTTCCTAAATATTGAGGATCCTTACATATTCAGTATCAAGTAAATCAATACATTTTCATACAATTTTATTTGTGTTTTTTTGTTTCTTTTTGTTTTTTTGTCTTTGTCGTTTACAGCTGTGTTGCTTTTTATTTAATACTGTCATGAGTTATTCCATACTTGAGCTGTGATGTGGGACAAAAAAAGTCCCATCCAGTCTTCATGCAAATATTTGAGTTCAAGTTCTTCTCCTGGTTTCGAAATAAAGAAAATAAAGGTATAGGTAGGCCAGAATGAAATGTATATATATCTACACATAAAAAGTGTAACTTGCCTTATCCTTAATCCTTTATAGTTTTATGTGTTTTAGTGCGATATGGTTTCAGAAGTATTAATTCCCAGAGCTGGTAGATCCCATAGTTGGTTGATTCAAAGTAAGGTGGTTCAATTGAAATTATATATATATGTTTTTATATTTATACATATATATGGTTTTTTTTTTCTTGGTCTTTATTAAAGGTACATAATTACAAATAATCAGTAAATATCTGTGTTGACAGATGGCCCAGCCCTTGTTAACATCTCCCTTGAACATTTTATGTACAGAGGCGTGTACCAACAACTCACAATCTGCATTTCAACAATCATCACCAGTTATTGAGCTCTTGCTAGCCACTCAAAGTGAAAGCACAATCTACAGAATAAACTTCCAAATTCTGTGTGAGGTTTAACAGAATTCAGTAGTGGTTACTTAACAACTGCAATGATGAAGTGGTTTGAATTTCCTCTATTCAGATTTGCACCTGCCACTGACTGCTGTATCACAGCAACAGTGCCTGAGCTCATGGACACTGTAGTATTTAGACTGTCTCTGCCAAAATGATGAACAAGATTGGGTTTTTTGGGAACAAAGTTGACATAATTAAGTCTAAGGGTCACAACATGAAGCAGGTTGTTTGTGAGAGTCCTGTGTGGGGAAAAAAAAAATGTGACAGAAAAGAGAAAACATAGAGTTTCCACTGATCAACTTTATAGCTTTATCCATATTCACCTCTGAGGTCACCAATCCCCATGCACTTGGAAACATGTTGTACACTATTGATCCCATTTTTAAAAAGATTTCTTTCTTTTAAATCACCTTATTTTTTTAGAAGTGATTTAGTGATTTATGGCTTTGTAGCGGTGTTATACTGCACAAAGACACCATGGTAGTGCTGTTAATAGAGGCTTTTAATTAAATATATAAATAAATGACTGCATAAGTATTCGCTCCCTTTAAAGTGGCTCACCTAATTCAATACGGGTGCTGCCAAAGTGAAATGGAGAACATCCGAGAGCAGCATCAGCAGATAGTGGTAAAGACATCTTTATCCAGAAGGTCCGGTCAGTAGGGAATCTGTGCTCCTGGCTTCATCTACACCATATAGACAAAACAACACTCCATGCCACTCCATGAAAAGGTTACTGAAAACCACAAGTCAGGGGAATATCCCTGAATCCCTGTCACTAAACATCCCTTGGAGTACTGTTAAATCAATCAAAGAAGTAGAAGTAAAATGACCCATGTGTAAATCTGTACAGAGCAAACTGTACTCAAAAACTGAGCTACTGTTCCATGTAAAGGACTAGTGAGGGAGGCTGTCAAGCCACCTATGACTCCTTTGAAGGAGTGACAAGAATTTGTGGCTGAGATGGAAGAGACTGTGCATACAGCTGCTCTTTATTAGTCGAAGCTTTATGGGAGAGTGGAACAGAAAAAAAACGCAGTTGAGAAAAGCTCATGTTAAATCTTGGCTGTTGTTCACCAGAAAGCAAGTGGGAGACTCTGAAGTCAACTGAAAGAAGGTTCTTTGGTCTGATGAGACCAAAATGCAACTTTTTGGCCATAAGACTTTACACTATGTTTGAGAGACAGCAAACACTGAACATAAACACAAACACACCATCCCCACTGTAAGGCATGGTGGTGGCAGCATCAAAATTTGTGAATGCTTTCCAACAGCAGGCACTGGAAGACTTGTAAAAGTAAATGGTAAACATCAATGAACAGTATAGG
>NW_007577954.1:268646-315724 GCF_000690725.1 Stegastes partitus
AAAGCAGAAAACTTCCAAGAGGGGTGAATACTTCCTATAGGCAGTATACATGCACAGTAAGTGGTATCTATGTATTCTGTGTGTAAACACGATTATCAGGTATGTGCACCATTGTCCATGTAACATAGTTGCAAATTTGGCCTGCACATGTAGGGAGGGGCGATGACTACATTAATGCCATGCAGACCCTCATGAACCCTTGCATACTTGCAGAAGCAGAAATTATAGTATTAACCTGAGACTGAGTGTGATAGTATGTGTGATCACTTCACAGGCAAAAACAAAAAAACACACACAAATAAATACATTAAAAAAAAATAAAAATCACCAATATAAAGTGTGATTGGGGTAAATGTGGTCAGAACATACTTTTGGAAAAGATTGTTTTAACATTTTTAACATTATTCTGATGGAATAAAGATGTTTCATAATAATGAGCTTTTATTACAATTAATTTATTTTTAATAACTGTAATTTATTGGTTCATTTGTATAGTATATTTTATTCATGTAATAAAAAAAACAAGAAAACAAGCGATGTCAGATTTTTTTATTTCATATTTAACCCATAGGGATTCCATAACATATTTTATGAAAAGCACAGTAGATAAATACACAAAAGGATGCATTTTAGTTGACAAGGAAATAGGAAACATCCATCACAACGACAAATTAAAATTTGGTGGGGATTTTGTTTTTGCTCAGTTGGAAAACAAAAGTGTACAAATGTGTTTTCGCTGTCCAGTGTGTACCAGGCCTTTATTTCCCTGCAGGAAACATTCTCCTCTGGCAAGCTGGGTGGCTCAGATAAGCAAGTGTGCTGTCAACTCAGCACCTTGGCTCCTTGGTAGAAAACAGTCCAATCAATACATCATTAATCATCGGTTTAATGTGGCCAAGCCGGATGTGGACAAGCATTAAAATGGAAGGATTAGTGGGAGCAGAGATGAGCTTGACGGAGCGCATGTGAGGTCGGAGAGCTTGGAAAAAAAGAATCTAGATAAATGATGAGAGAGAAAGTTGTTAAGAGTTGTAAAGCCAAATTGATGGATGGTAGCTAGAGGGTGTGAGGGTGCGTATCTGTAGGTGGATATGTCTCCGCTTGCAAAATGTTTATTTGTCTCATTCATGTCAGTTACAGAACTCGTCATGTGTTTTTCTCATGTTAAATAATGAGCTCATCATGTGAGTGCATCCAGTCATGACTGGTTTGCCACAACCAGCATCTTGACCAAACTATAAAACTGTGATTCACAGCTCTGACTCATATGTGAGGACTTGTAACACAAGATTTACTTCCATCACTGACATAAAAATTGACTGATAGACAAAATCACATTGCAGCATTGTTGCCTGCATTTGTGTGGTTCCTTGAGTGCCGTACAGCCAATTAAATTAAATCAGGACTAAGTAACTACCATGTAAAATGCATCAATGTTTTACTCATTTGAATCCAACTCAGGGTTTGAGCAATAAGCTCAAAAGCAAGAAAATATTACTTGATCTTTTACTTGCAGATGGATTCTTGCAAACAAACTGAATTTCCTCCTCACTACGTTACTCCTATAAATAATGAATACAGAGCACTCAAAAGCCTTCCCGTCTGACTGTCTGTGCCTGTGCTATGCTGTTTGTGCTCCTGCTGTGGGACAGTGCGACTGACAAGATGGAGACAGAGCTCTGCCGGCTCAGACAGCAATGCTTTAACTCTGCTATAAATTTTTCACCAATATGTCAAAGCCTTTGAAACATGTTACATGCCTTGACCTCCTATAGTCTTCATGTGGGCCACTGACAGAAGTTGTAGCTCAGTTGCTGCACATATTTTAACATATATTTACCATTGTGTATGTGTCAGAAAAATAACAGTATATAAAGTCTAACAAAAAAGAATAAATAAATTATAGCTCCAAAAATTTGGGGAAAAAAATGGTATGACTGAAAAAGGGAGAAACCTTATGAAAAGTATGGTGAAAAAAGCATACAAATATATACATACTTTTAAATTAGCATTATTTGAAAAATGAATAGTAAATTGTGTCCACTTTTTACCGACAAAGTGCATACACAAATCATATCAATATGCATTACTTCACGTATTCTTAAGTCTTTGTTTCAAGTAAAACAAAAAAGAAAAAGAAAAAGAAAAAAAAAGCTCGTAACAATGAACGGGGTGATTTTTCCAAGCCGCCTCTTTGACATGTCTTTATTGGAGCGAGAGAAAATGCAATATTTACTGGAGGCAAACTCGCCCAGTGAACCTTACAGTCAATACGTGCAGATTTATTTATTTATTTTTTTGTAATTCTGAATCATAATCTCATTGTGCACTTTAATGTGAACTCTGCATGAACCCAGCATGAGGGAAATATTAACATGGGATAATGATTTGTGTCTCCACATGTGAAAGAATACAGATGGCAGAAACATACCATTAAAAATGAGTCCAGAAGCTTTCATTAATATTGTTGGCAAAATATGTTGAGCCAAATCTGACGGTACTAAGTTGTGATTGACCCAAAAACCTCTTGATGACCGATTTTGGCAGCCCTTTGTCACCGCTTACTGCTTCCGTTACTTTCAGCGAACTTTGTCATGCCAGGTCTGTTTAGTTGGCAGACGTCCTGCCAGCTGATGTTTACAGCATCCTGTGAGGGTCAAGCATGTCATCTTTTAATTATAGAGGACTAATGTTTTCCCAAAAACCCAAAATGAAAGCTGATTAATCCATTAGCCAGCAGAAAAGAATGAGACATGAAAGATTTTTGATGTGGCCTTTTGTATTGAGGGCGTGACAGATTAGTCCCCAGACAATTCTACTCTCTTTCCCCCCCCTTCGATATAAGTTAACCCCTTGATCTCTGTCAGGGGAAATGTGCTATGCACTTTCAGTGAACCTCTCCAAAATCATCAGAGCTTTTCATTCTCATATCTGTTTGCACCATCACACCTCCTTGACAGTCCCACGCTCCCACAGAGTCAGTGGGGGGACAAGTATCTATTGTCCATGTACTGTAGAGGATTTTTATAGAGCTACACCCTAAATCCAGCATATGCCTGACAAATTCACAGATTTCTAAGTTTATATATCTATATTTTATTTCATCTATTGCAAAGCTACAATAACCATGACTTGGTGCTATAGTTTTGCCATCAATATGTGCATCTTTCCATTTTTAAGGTAAGTGGAGCCATAGTGCATAACCCTGTTTGAACACACAGGATGTATAATTGCCTGCCAAGTAGATGTTGACAGTACATTTAGAACACTCTCCCAACTGACTGATTTCCAATACACTTTATGTTTTGCAAAGGCCATGAATGAAAGCTTCCTAAGCCATTAACACTTACTTGACTAATGTATTTCTCGAGTTCCTGTGTTTATGACTTACACATTACAGTATAAGCCCCAGTGGAGCCACTCCTGCAGCCAAGTGTAGGGGTGATCAACTTTCACAGGCCCCAGTCTTTGGCAACAAACCCGATCTCGAACATCTTTCCAGTCTTTTGGCATTGTCCTGTGGTGTATAAGGGCTGTTATCAACAACTAATTAAAGTGTAATGAATGAGCTTTTTAAATGGAGAGCAGGATAACAAATGTGTTGCGGATGCTAGCACTGCACTAATAAATCAAGCAAGTAACTGTAAACATGCAGGGCGCTCATGAACGCTCTGACCTTATGAATGAGCTGTCAGCACAGCTCCGTCCAGCTATGGCAGCTAAAGTTTAAAGGTCTGACCATTGACGTGACGTTTCCATGTGTGTGTCTGTGACTTGTTGCTGACAGGTAAGCAAGGGGCAAAACATCTGATCAGCGATTTCATGTTTAGTGGGGAAGGTGTAATTGAAACAGACGTATGCAGTGGCTGGAGATGTGGAGCGTTCCCTTCATTGGAATGCTGACGCAATGAGTCGCAGACACAAAGTCATTGTAAACGAAAAACACATGGAGGTTTGCTGATTGAAGAAGGAGTTACAGGTAGGGTTCATTTATTCCCCTTCTGCCTTAAATTAATCAGCTAATGTTGCAGCTGTTAATCCAACTGCATCAATTGCAGCACACGTCAAACATCCCCTCGCTATTTTCCCTCTGTTCCATATACAATCTGAAAGAAAGATGACAATTTGTTGCCATCTGGTGCGACTTAAAACTCGGCGCCCCCAGTCCTACCACCATCAGCCTCATTTAGAAAAAGAGAGAGACTGACAAAGAGAGGAAATGGAGGAATCTACATTGGAAAGCCAAGGGGAACCATGAATCATATCCTCTCTCATCAAGTCCCATTGCACAGTGAGCCTGTTCACCGAGATGAGGCCGTTTGCTAGTCTCTCAGCAGGCCTCATCAGTGAGCTTGTACCACACTAATACATGTGAGGCGCTCTGTCAACCTCCCTTTGCCATCAACCAACCGACCCATTATTATAAACCCCACACACTGGCGCACCACTGTTACACTGAATGGACGGTAGATTGAAGGAGGGAATTGCTGTGTGTGCGTCTGTGTCAATGCATGTACTTCATATGACTGGCGTTGCGGGGAGATATAGTGTAAAATCATTTTGTGACTGTGTGGGTGTCTGAATTTCTTTTTTTTTTCTTTTTGCACAGATCCTAGGAAACCAACACCTGCTGCATTTAAGTGAACAGTCTCCCCTTTACTTACCTGCCTCTGTGTAAAACAAGATTTAAGTAATGATCAATCCAGCAGCATCCGGCTAGCCCACCGTCAAGGGAATGTTGTAAAACGCTGGAGTTCCTATGTGTTTGTTCATTATGAGTGTTTGCAGACGTTTCCACATTAGCTAATGTCAAAGCTGTGAACACAATATCATGAATTTCAGTTTAGATGCAGAAAAATATGTTGATTATATGTGATAACGTTACACATTCAGCCAATGTTTATGTCAATACAAAGAGCTTAACACAAAGAAGAAAGTGCCTAGCATTTTTTTCTAGCTAAGAATACAATCTAAACTCAGTGCATTCAAGTGCATGGACGGAAAGAAAGTGGGTGGCAAATAGAAGGATTTTAATACAACAACAAATCAGGGAAATGACACAAAAGTGATTCTAAATGATGCTTAACAAAAAAATGTACATACATATTACATCAATAGCGTTTTTTATCAGCAAAAACAAATGTGGATAGTACTTCATTATTGTCATTCTTGTCGATGTAGACAAGATTAAAATTTCCCAAAATAATTGAATGTATGAATTTGACAAAATCTAGACACAACTCCTAACCCTTTGTTTTGTGCTTTCACGTCTGCAGGTTGGTTCATTTGGTTTAGATGAAGAAGATCATTTTTATTATAGTCAGATTTGCACTTACGGTCACTTCTAAAAGAAGCCAGAGATGTTAGTAGGTAACTCACTGCCACATGGGCTCCCAATGAAACATGATGCAGGATGACAGTTACCAGACTGTGCAATTTGTGTTTTCTTTGGTCCAGATCAAATAAACTGACCTTAACCTGCCAGTAAAATTCTTCAGAACTGGTTAGCAAATGGTCAAACAATTTGGAAAATTCCTGTCCTGTCACCTCTCCAGTGTTGGGATTGAAGGGGCTGTGCCATTTCAAATCATAACTGGCCAGCTGTGTGTGCTGTTGACAGAGTTTGGACTTTGCTCTAATGCTCGTTTCATTCTTTCCACAATCATTTCTGTCACTTTTCATGTAACAGTTGTGTGCAGCTCTATGAATGCCACATAGACAAAACTGTCTATGAAGGCAATAATCATCCAGCACCTCCAGCCAGAGCCTACAGAACTATCCTCAGCCACAACAACTACAAAGAATCCTGTAGCATATGGTCTACCCCCACAGAGGTCTGGTCTCAACATCATGGAGTCAATCCATGACCGCAAGAAAAGACAGAAGACACTGGGCTGTTGTGTTAACAAACTTACTGGATCCAAATACAGAACACAGAGATGGTACAGAGTTTAGTATAAAACAGATGTACAATGAAGGGAGAAACCAGGGGAGGGAATCTGGAGAGGAGCTGTTGTCAGTGAACGGCTGGTGTGGGAGAAGCCTTGAGACTCTGAGAGTGGCTTGTTCAGTGATATTTTTGATTATCTAGGCATTGGACATGGTGAGGGCTGCAGGGTGGCGCAGTTGGTAGCACTGTTGCCTCGCAGCAAGAAGGTTGCCGGTTCGCGTCCCGGAATCTTTCTGCGTGGAGTTTGCATGTTCTCCCAGTGCAGCGTGGGTTCTCTCCGGGTTCTCCGGCTTCCTCCCACAAGGTCCAAAAACATGTTGAGGTTAATTGGTGATTCTAAATTGTCTGTAGATGTGAGTGTGCTTGGTTGTCTGTCTCTAAGTGTGGCCCTGTGATAGACTGGTGACCTGTCCAGGGTGTCCCCTGCCTTCACCCTAAGTCAGCTGGGATAGACTCCAGCCCCCCCGCGACCCTAATGAGGATGAAGCGGTGTATAGATAATGGATGGATGGATGGACATGGTGAGTTTAGCACTGGCACACCTGATGGGCCAGTGCAATGCATGGTGGCTTTGTGCTCAGTTTTGGAGAAAACAACCTGATCAACTATTTTTGATGGACTACAACCTACTTTTTGAAAACAGATCAGGGTTCATGCAATGTTGACACAATACCAATTAGTCTGAATGTGGCCTGAAGTTGAACGAAAATGTACAAACATGCTGATTATAAGATGACAAGCTATTCTAACTTTTCAACTTCTATTCAACAGCACTGTAAATATCGTGCAAGTGAAAAAGAGAATTTATAGCACTGTGGAGGAATAATCCAATATTTGTTCTTGAGCGTGAGAAAGAAAGAGGAGGCTGGGTGTGGAATGTCAAGAAGTGTGGGAAAGATTTATGAATTTATCCTCTATCTGCCTGAGTATTCTATTTTTTTCTTTTCTTTTCAATACAATCTGTGCACATGCATATAAAATGACGACATGTTGTGGTACCACAGCCAGACAGTGAGTCTGACTTGCAGCAGCATAACCACCTTAAAAATTAATAATAAAATTTTGATTGAAATAAACGAATCTTAAAGCAAATAACATAGCTGAAACATCAGAAACACCCGTTGCTTCTTCACTGTTATGAAGGAGTTATAAGAATTTTCTGATCACACTCGGCATGCTGTTTAGTTGTGATTCCTCCTGTGAACCGAAGAAAAAGGAATAAATTAAGCAAGAATTCACTGTGGGTATTTATGTCACTTCCATCTTTTGGATGTTATAAACTGTTTCTTGTTCTGTGTTTGCTTTGTGCTTTGATTCAGTGCCAGTAGTGTTTTGAATACTTTCCTGTGTAGTATTTAGAATATTTTCCTCTGAGAATATTGTGTTTATTTAGCACACAGTTGAACCTAACTTTGAAATCTTTATTGAACTGTATACGCTCTTGTATTACCTCTTGAAAGGAAGGAGGAGAAAAATTAGAAGTTCATACCAGGGCTGCCCCAATTTTTTCTGTCACTCAAGACGATTTGGTTATTTAGCTGTAGAAATGCTGCTGAGACTAAAGTGAACAGGCAGTGAGTGTGCAAGTGAAAATCCCTGGTATGCTTTCCTGTGCAACCTTGGTACTTCAGTATGTGACAATTAAAAGGTAAATATGGCGTCACAGATAAAAAGTAAATTACATGTAGGTGGTAAAATGGTTGACCATGGTGACATCTCAATATTTCACAATAGGTAAAATATAGTAAAATAAAATAAAAATCCATATTATTTAAAATGCATCAAGGAAAAAACAAAACTACACAAGTCTACTTTTGGCCATCAGGGACAGCAGTTTCAAGCAGACTGTCAAATTTGACATATCTTTCAATAAATACAGTATGGCTACATTCACTAACTACACTCGTGAGCCACAGTTTGAACACCCTCCTTAATATTGGGTAAGCCCCTCTTGTGTCTTTATAACATCTCTGACTCTTTGGGCCATGAACACAGGAGCCTGGGTGGTGTCTTGTGGTGTTTGGCACCAGGACATAGGCAGCGAATTCTTTGAGTCCTGTGGGTTGTAGGGTGGAGCCTCACAGGGTGGTACATCCCACTAATGCTCAATTAGATAATCATGTTCTTGAAGTCATTTCTAAGCTTTTGTTGAATGATAATGCTCATTGCCCTGCTGGGGGAAGTCGCTGTCCTCAGGAAGTGCCGAATGCCTGAAGGTGTGTACTTTGTCTGTAACAATGTTTAGATGGTGCATGTCAAAGTAACAGTGAATCCCAGGAGCCAAGGTTGACCAGATTAACACTGAATTGTAACAAGATGATCAAAGATATTCACTTCACCTGTCTGTGCTTTTTATGTTGATGTGGACATATTGAATAACAGATAAAAATATGTTTTTTAGAACCAAACCAGAGACTTAGACTAGTTAAGACTAATGATAATGCAGTCTCAGCTACTCTTACTGCAAGACAATCATGTCCTTTTCTGATCTACTTCCTATAATCCGTCTTTACACTCAAACAGCTCAAACTGAATTTGTTACATCACATAAGACACGGGTTCAACCTGGTCATAATGGAGAATAGGCGACTGAGTAAAAAAAGCACATGCAGAAAAGATGACAAACATGATATATTACTTCAATCACTGACTGAAAATAGATTAGTACATGCTGAAGGAACCTGCTTGGAGCACTGACTTCAGCCTAACTTTAAATGAGCTAAAGGATTTCTGTTGCTAAAATGCTTAAGTGATTTGGGAACCTTTAGCTAACTTTGCCTGCTCTCCAATCTAATTGTCTCTTGCTGTAATGGCGTACCTGAATCAGAGTTGGCTCCTTCTGTTGTAAATTGGCTGTCAAAAAAGCTTCCACCTCTCGTGCACTGGCTTTGAGACTAATGTCACTTTTCACGCACTCTCACAGCACATGTTCATTTTACCATGCAGAGATAAAGACATTCAGACTAGATAAGGTTGCAGGGCAAAAAACATTAGTTGGTGTAAAAAATGTAGGAATTTCCATTCATCCATCCATTATCTATACACCACTTAATCCTCTGTAGGGTCGCAGGGGTTGGAGCCTATTCCAGCTGACTCAAGGCGAAGGCAGGGGACATCCTGGACAGGTCACCAGTCTATTACAGGGCTTCACTTAGAGACAGACAACCAAGCACACTCACATTCACACCTACGGACAATTTAGAATCACCAATTAACCTCAGCAGGTCTTTGGACTGTGGAAGGAAGCCAGAGAACCCACGCTGCACGGGGAGAACATAGAAACCCCATGGAGAAAGATCCAAGGCCCAGGCCGGGACATGAACCGGGGATCTTCTAGCTGTGAGGTGACGGTGGTAACCACCAAACCACTGTGCATCCCTGCAGCAATTTCATTTTGAATATATATATATATATACACACACATATATTTAAGAGTTAACGCTCAGACCATCAGCTACTTATCTTTTCAAGTTTAATCCACCGTTTTAAAACATAACTAAGTGCTCATGACCAACAGCTTTAGTAAAAGCTTTGGAGCCCAGCTTAAATGTTGTTTAGTAGCTAATTTAACTTCTACTGCTTTTATTTCTGAGATATAGTGAGTATTCTGAGTTTGTTGTGCATTTCCATTGAATTAATTATTAATATATGCATCATTTTGCTAAAATGACTATTTATTGCTGCTATAGCAAATATTACCAGTTTTGTGATTTAAGAGTAATTTCACTGTAAAGTTAAGACAATTAGCTGAAACAAACTAAAACCACATTGTTATTATTTGTGAGCCAAGCACCACGAGTTTATACCTAAAATGTCTTTTGATCTAAGTTGGTGTTGCTAAAAATGATGCTGATTAAATATTAGCATATTCAGTCAATTTGGTTGAGGTCGCAGAATCTAGAGAATCTTAATGTCATTGTAAAGGAAATTCTAAGATTTGTTTCTGAACACATTACACAGTACAGAAAATAATTTCTGAAGATGTGAGAATGATAATTATGTAACACTGAAATATGGAGTTAGACTGTTAAACAATTTTTTATCATTTTTGAATTAAAGAAGTGGTTTTATGAAGAGTCCTATTAATGGAGAGCTGAGGATCACCATCAACACCTGCCTCTACACTGACCAATTTACACTAGGTAGTGTTACTGACTTATCAAAGACAACTGGGATTCATGGATAATCTGCTGTTACTGCTGAATGAGCTGAATGACTATTTCTATCCCCAGCCTTCATCCTCCTGTCCTGCCAACATCTGCTGCCATTCTTGGCACCAGATTTTAGTTTATTATAAGAGCTGACTCAGTCCACAGCCACAAAGTGATTGAAAAACAGAGTATCTAGAATTAGTGATTTCATATCAAACATACTAGTTTCAGTAAAAACAAAGTCTGATCCATTTGCTTGGTTAGTGTAGTTTTTTGGGCTGCTCTGAAAGCTTCTGGTTAGCTCCCTCAGTGCTCCCAGTGTTTCAGAGCAAGAGTGAATGCTGCAGATTTTTTATTAATTAATTTGTTTTTTCATAATTTAAAAACATATATATATATATAGCCTATGTCATTTTTTTAAATAATCTAAATGTAGCTGGATATTTTTCGTGGTGTGCCAACCCAAGATGACATATCCATTACTGCTATTCACAAACTTTACTATTAAATTTCACTTGGTATAGAAAAAAAAAGCATCCTCTTTAGCTGTGATTTGTGCTGTGATTTCATTGTTAGAGTAAAGATAAATAAATGTTTTATACTCCTGACCTTCATAGGCCTACTTTTAGTGTTAAACCCATTATTTGCAATATAAAACATTATACTTATTTAACACATTTTCATTAGTCCGAGTGTCTCAGTGGGACTTTTGTGGATTGTGTCTCACTGTGTATCAGAGCTTTGTCTTTGTGTCCATATAGAGTTGTGGACAGGTATTGTACATTAATTCTACGACTGAGTCTGCATGCACATAATTCTGCACCGCTCACTAAAGTGCCAGCTGTAATAAAGTTCTTCCATCCAGAGGGTCAGTGGTGCTTGATGAGCGAGGAAATTACACCGTTCCTCATTTTGATGAATGGGCGGATTCCTGTCATTATTATGTTCTGCCATATTAGTTATTTTCCTCAAGTGGATAAAGGCTGATGCATGCATTTTCTCAATCATTCCTGTGTAAGTGCCTATTTATTGTCCCAATATATTGTGTAACTTAATAGGATAAGATGGCATATATGTGACAGAGGATGGATTAGGGTGAAGAAAAATGATCTAACAAGCTGGGATGTTTTTGTACTGTATGTTAGAAAACTTCAATGGGGACAAATGCATTTTTGATCACACTTCATAAAATTATTTGAAGGCTGATAACTGATTGTCTGTCACTAAAACATCTCAAATTCTGTTCACCAGGGTGTGAAAAGAAGTTGCAGAGTATTTATTTTTTTGGAAATAGAAAATGGGTTTATGTCGATGGTTGCTTTTAGTCATTAGTTCTGAATGCTGCTTAAAATGTAAAACAAGAAACTGATGATCATCATGTTGATGACCATCCTCATCACATTATATTGAGGACATAATAAATGTTGCATTCAAAGCTGCTAATATTTGTGTGAAAATGTGTGTCACAGAGGACTCTTTGAAATGTCACAGTAGCGAAAACACAGGTGCAAAATTAATTAATGGTGGAATTCTTTTTAGTTCTTTCATTTTCAGGGTCCTGGTATTGTTTGTTCTGACTCACTGTCACGCTGTAATAGCTTACTGGGAACAGAACCATCATTAATGCCAAAATTATTGGCACAGAACTACCACAGCTTTTTTACCACTAACATGGTTAAAAACAGAGCTGCAGCATCAAGTCCCATACTGTCCACCTCAGTAACAGTTTCGTTGTTAAACCACTGATGCACCTATATGCATGTCACATTACTATATTACTGTGCACTGTATATTGCATAATATATAGAATGAACTCAGTGTGTAGAAGGTCTATGTACGTCTGTCATATGTGTCCTGTTTGTTAAAGTTCAAGAACTTGATTGCATCTTGAAATCTTGACTTATAGTTCTGCATTGAATTTGCATTGTAGGTACATCATATCAGTGTAGCCGATGCTGTAAACTGACGTGCACTGCCCTGAAATATAACCACAAGACGCAGTAGCACAGACCACAGCAGCTGTGATTGGTCTACTTGGTAGTAATATTTTGTGCTTACACTGCATATTGTTTTGGACAAGTACATGTAACACCTCTGTGATAAAAATGTCACATGTAAAGGTTGTAATTGTATCTGAGTTACTCATAATGCAAACTTAAAAGATAGTATTTGCCCAGTCTAGTCATATGACATTTTCTTGTTTACATAGCTCTACAGGTCAGACTTCTTCTCTGTTTTCTGCATTCCAGTACATTTGGTAAAAGTAACTGTTATGTACCCCTCGAAGAATCACCATCTTACCATGGTGGAGAGGTTTGAGTGTCCCTGTGATCCTAGGAGCTATGCTGTCAAGAACAATAGTCCCGAGTTAGGGCTCCCTATTCAAATTTGTCCTCGGGGAAGGGCCAGACTAAGAGCAATTCATAAAATGTCAGTGACATCAAAAAAAAAAAAAAAAAAAAAGGAAGCCTCCAGCTTGCCTGAAGTAGGCATACCGGTACTTCATCCTGGAGCCAGGCCTGGGAGGTGAACTTGCCAGCAACTGTCTGGTGGCCGATTGGGCTTGGCCGGGCACAGTCAAAATAACAACATGACGTCCACACCCAGTGTGCCCACCATCCGCCTGGACCACCTGGGGGACTCTATGCTTCTTCTGAAGAACTTCCATGCTCACATGGGCAATGATGGAGAAACCTGGAGGAGGTAACGCCCTGTCTTATCTGAACACGAGTGGTGTTCCGGTTTTGGACTTCTATTCAAGCCATGGATTGGACATAACAAACACCACGTTGAAGCATAAGGTAGCTCATAAGTGTACCTTGTACCAGAACACCTTAGGCCAAAGGTCGATGATCAGCTTTGCAGTTTTATCATCAGATCTGCAGTCATATTTCTTGGACACTTGGTGGAAGAGAGGAGCAGAGTTGTCAACTGATCACCACCTGGCCAAAAGGTCAATGGTGCCTCTTGTGGCGAAAACCTGAACCCACTGAATAACGCCAGTAAAGAATGTTGTCAACTTGGAGAAGGAGGCCTGTTGGGTCTGGTAGGCTTGGGGCTCTCCTGAAGCCACAGACAGGTACTGGTAAGCCAAACGGGCTGCAACTGTGGCAGTTGCAAAGGCAAAAACTTAGGTGTGCGAGGAGGTTGGCGAGCCTAAGGAGAAAGATTTTGAGGAGGTTCTGGAAAACTGTTCCATGTTTCAGGAAAGGCAGACAGGGTTTGACCCAGGCTGTGTATAGCCCGGAAGGTAGAATTACTTACCTGTAATGGGGACATTGCAGACCGGGGTGGTGGTTCCAATTTTTAAAGATTGGGGCAGGATTGTGTGCCATGGAACTGTGGACACGCTCTTCACCCTTGTGGAGGGGGTCATGGGAGTTCAACCAGCCACATGTGCTTTGTGGACTTGAAAAAGGCTTAAGACTGTATTTGTTAAGGGGCCTGTGGGAGTACTGGGTAACGGGTCTTTGTACAACCAAAGTGACAGCCAGTTTACATTCTTGACTAAGTTAAACACGTTTAATGCGGGAGTTGCTATCCACCAAGGTTGCCCCTTGTCTCCAATCCTATTTGTGGTATTCATGGAATGGATGTCAAAGTGCACCCAGGGTGAGGAGGGTGTTTAGTTTGGGGACCTCAGGATTGCATCCTCGCTTTTTGCGCACGACATGGTTTTGTTGGCTTCATCAGACTGTGACCTTCAGTGTGCACTGGGGTGATTTGCATCCAAGTGTAAAGGGCTTTTGATTGGAGTCAGTACATCCAAGTCCATTTCCATAAGAACAATCAAATGCCTTAAACACCTTAGATGGCTAGTTTCAACGTGGAGGAGCAGCGACTTTACTTCACAAGTAGAATGTTACAAGTCAAGTCAGTTTTATTTGTATAGCGTAGTTTACAATCTACTGCTTTCTGGCAAAAAAAAACAGACTTAGACGTGTTGACTCTCATCCCAGTTGCTTAGCACTTGGCTGCAAACCACACCAGTGCATGCTGAACAGTAGTAGATGTGAATCTGAGCTGCCTCTTCCTGACTGCACCTTGAGATTGTGTCCATAAATATCACAAACAGGATGGGAGACAGAAATCATGTAATGAAATTTTTGGGGTTCTTGAAAACTTTTTCGTGCAACTGATCTGCTTAAACAATTTATCAATTTACAAAAAAAAAAAAAAAAAGACCTTAACACTGTTTTAAAGGTAATTTTTAAATTTTTAAAGATACTAAATGTTGTCCATACATGTCAAAAACCCCAACAGCTTGCATGGGATGTACATCCTATTACATACTAGGTACATACTTTTTTCACATTCCTGCTACAGGTTTACAATTTCATTTAGCAGACGCTTTTATCCAAAGCGAGGTACATCTGGGAGTAGATACAATACAAGCAAGGATCTAGTCAGGGCAACCTGGATAAGAGCCATAAAAATTGTGAATGACATGCATATACAGGATGTAGCAGTCAGGGTCAAGGATTTTGCTTCTTTATTTTTTTACATTGTCTGTCAAGTTCGTTGAATTTTTTGAAGCACAACAGACCAGGGTGCACCTTTAAATTTTTATGTTGTTGTAGCTACCAAAACACAGATTGCCCTGTTAAAGGTAAATCTGGAGTGATTCATCTACATACAGACATGTAGCTGTTTTACTATTCTAAATGCTATATTGTGGAGATTTCACAATTTTTATAAACAAAACTTGAGCGTGGTGGTATATGTTCAACTGCTGTACTGCTAAAGGACAAGTGAACTGATCTAGGAAATTGCAAAAATAGACTGTGACACAGCCCTATGCTGGAGATTGGGAAACAAATTAAGGAATCTAATCTTAATATGGTATTGCAAATGTCACGAGCAACAGATTAATATTGACTGAGGAAAATTAAGGCTCTTGGAGGAGAAAACGGCATGTATTAGACAGTTGAGATGAAAAGGCACTGAGAATTCATTCAATTTCCCATCTGTCTCTCTCTCAGTTCCTCAATTCAATGTAGTTCAGTTTTGTTTGCAAAGGGTATTCGATTGGCATAATGCTCGTAGACGAAGCCAGAACGAAAAGTGGTAAAAACACTCACTATGGACTGATATCAGGCTGCCGCAACCAAACACAGTCAGTATTTACAATGATATTGTTGCTAGATTTCCTCAGTGACAACAGTGAACACATTTTTCATGCACTTTCAGCATTCAAGGTGCAGCAGACCTGGAGTTATCTGGGGAAGACGGTCAAGCTTTTCTCTCTTTGTCTCATCCTTGTCTGTGCTTTGTCTCTACCCTCTTGCTTTCTCACATACTTTCCCATTTCACACATTAGCCAATTACAAACACAAGGTAATCAAATCTGCCTTTTAAATCCACACCCTGGTCATCTGCTGGACTAGAGGGATAGCATTAGTTCTCCATCAGTGGTGATCTCTGGGCTTAAGTTTCTATTGCATTACAGGGCTTGGCTGGGGCAGGTCAATTAGATTTGCCTTTAACGCAGCTGCTCAATGAAGCAGCCGTAAGGGGGTGGTCTGCTGCTTGTGTGTTTGCTGTGAAGAGACTTCCCAAGAATCTATCAGATTGCTATTACCATGCCCACATGTGGCTGTGTATATTCATGTAGTATTTGTGTTTGTGTATATGTGTGTTTCCATTTACCATTACATGCATCTTTGCATCTTCTGCTCCATGTGGTGGCAGGGTCAAGGGTTGGTGGGTAAGATGGAGCCAACAGGAAGCACCATCTGTTGTCTGATGTCTGACAAGGATGGAAAGCATGACTGATGAACATGGGGTGCATCCAGGGTTCCCAGGTCACTGCTCGCCTGTAGGTCGGCAGGGGTCAAAGCCCCTCCAGAACTTTGTACTTCAGGAAGCCAATCAACTTCAAACACCGACTGATCATCTGGGGGGTAATTGCAAATCAAATCAATCCCTCATTCTCGTTGGAGTGCACCCTCTTTCTTTTCACGCCAAACAAGAGGCCACTTCCCTTTCTGCTCTCCTTTTCTCTTCGCAATTTGTCTTTTTCCCCTTTTTTTGTTGGCTACATTCATCCCATAATTGTGATAGAGGAAACCAAGATCCAGCAGTGCAGCACAAACAGAACAACATGATACACAGATTCATCACATGTGTGACTGCGCATGCATGTACTCTTGAGTACCAGCTGACAAACTGACAAGCCTGCACAGAGCCAGCTGCCTCCAGAATACAGTGGCAGTCTTTATGGAAACTGTTTAACTGCATTTATCCTGCGTCGGCGCAGCAGCATTTTTCTGACTGCCCCTTTTGCACTTGGAACAGTGCATGCCTGTAAAAAGCAGGACATACTGAAGTTGCAGCATTATAAATGGCATCCTGATGCATTTAGTTTCAGAGTTTCAGATTTTAAGTGGGGCTGTGTGTGTTTGTCAGTTGGTCTTCAGAATGACATGCAGCCACTTAAAGCCAGCTGCCTCCAGAGTGGTGTACTATATGGCGATCTGGGTGAGCTTGTTAAAGGACAGCCTCAAGGCTGGCTTTCTCAAATTACTCCTGTGTGGCAAGTAAAAGGAGAGCCAGCCGCTCTCCTGTGTGGCTTTACTTAATTGCAAAAGGCGACGACGGAACCGGCCCTCCTAAATCTCTGCACTTATTGGGCATAATTTCATGGATGAAAAATACAAAAGAGCATTACCCAGCATTGTGTACATAATGTTCTACATGTCAGGGGATGGCTGAAAGAATGGTCCGTACTAGCTCTTGGTTTTTTTCCCCGCAATGAGCCATGCAGGATGTCCTTACACGCTTCTATCACTTAGTTTCTCAGGGGTATCAGTGTAAAAAATGAATATCCTATAATTTCTCCGCTCCGCTCCGGGCACTCTTTCAATTACAACCTTTCAATTTAAAATACTAAGGATCTTTCTCCGCCGTATCTCTGGCTGGGAAATGGGTGTGAATTTATGGAAAGGTCAAAATTAAATTAGAAAGGATGGGACCTGCAGAGAGCTGGCATCCAAATGACCGTCACTTCATAAAAGTTATAGAGATATGTGGCCTACACTGGGGTGGCTCTGGGTTTTGTTTCTATTAACAGTGGGGTTATGAAGAGCATTACATTCATTTTAACAGGGTTTGAGTAACTGATATGCTATTTTCCTTATCCCTTAAGCCCTCCAAGTGTTAAAGCATGTTCAAAAAAATGCATGTTGATAATAAAAAAGCAATAGATAGGACTGCAGTCTTTTTGGAACAGCTGTCAAATAAAAACCCTTGATGACAGACTGCTTTTCAGCACAAGTGCAGCTGTGAATCTGAATAGTGTTAGAGTGCAACGTGACATGGAATCATTTCACACAGCTGATCCTGTCTGTGTGCGCATGACAGTGTGAATGCATTAATGAGTGAGTATAATTTAATATATGTACAGTGTCTTGGTTAAATGATGTTCATGTACTTACAAAGGCTGTTGCACCACTTTCAACACATAACTACATTCAAGCATCATGCATTAATTCACAAGTTTTACTTTACCTCAACACTGTTGACATTCATTTGCATTCAGTTATATTCAATATTTTTGTGCATTTTGTGTGCTTGTAATCAATTCTAAACTGTGCACTAATATTCCCAAATATACATTAAAATAATTTTTTGTCACTAATTATTTCCTGTCTTTAAACGAGTCATGACGTTTTCCCATTTCTATCAAACACTGTACCCTTTCTGTCTCACTCTTCCCAGTTAGTTTAAAGAGAGCTGACCCATTGGACTGTAGTCTAAATTTTCATGGTGAAAACTGCCGCACTGGTATAAAAACTAAAATACTAACCAGCCTTGCTACATTGGATGTACAGTTCAGATACTTTCAAGGATCGATTCTTAGCTTCACGTAAAGATGCAGCGAAATTAAGCTAAAATCAAGCAAAGCCATTGTTGTGCTCAGAATCTCTTTGTGACACTTCCACTGTCTGTATAACATTCAACATAGGTGCTTAGATTTAGTGCAGTTTGATATTTGAATAATTAAGCTCCGTGTCAACAGCTACATTACATTTGACTTCAATTTTTACATTTTTACTTTGGATTTTTTTTAGATATATATAAATACAGTAGTGAAACTACAATGACACGATTGTGCACACTAGCACATTACGTCTTCTGATTACACAGCTGAAAATATATTGAAGTTAAAAGGAAAAAGATGTTGCTGATGGATTTTCGTGAGAGCAAAGATCTTTTTTACAGTATTATTGCCCTGTCTGACACAGTGATATACTGTGCAGTCTGACCTGAACATAAATCAGGCTGCTGAAGTCTAAAATTCAGCTGATTCAGATTAAACTATTAAACATTTGAACATTTTTCCACAGAACAAATCGTATAGATTTTGTCCTCCCTGTATAATAAAACAGTCACTTTTAAAAAGGAATCGCTTCACAGCTTAACAGAATGGATTAAGGAATGGTTAATGTAACTAATAACTCTTTTAACAAGCATGAGGACTTGCATATATTACAGTGAGATAACAAATCCAAACCCTTTATTTCATGTTGTGAAAATGCATTTCCCTCCGTGGAACACTGGCAGCTTCTCTCCTCTACCGTCTGTGAATCTCACTGATGGAGACAACACTAGGGAGCACACTTACTCCAGAAATGAGAGGAAGACAGAAAAAGAAAGTGAGAGAGAGCGGAGGGGGTCAGATAGAAGGAGGTGGCGTCCAGGCTGCAGGGAGAGAGAATGAAAGACGAGAGAGAGAGCGAGTGTGAGAGAGAGAAGCTGTGTGTGTAGCTTGGTATCAGGCTTTGTAGGCTCGATGGAGAGCAAAGGGAGATCAGAGGCAGAGGGAACTGAGCGTGCACAACTCTGTGTGTGTGTGTGTGTGTGTGTGTGTGTGTGTGTGTGCGTGTGTAAAAGGGGAACTGTGGTGTCAGCCTTGATTTCATTACCGGGGCTAATCAGGTCCATATACTTTAAGTGCTGCTTTAATTTGTCTAATCTCTGCAGGATATGGCTGCTGCCCTCCAGGCTACATGGCTGCTTTGCCTTAAAAAGCTGCTGAAGAGCACATGGACGCGCATTGAGTCTGACCTGGGGACAGAAGATGCAGTCCTTGTCATATTAACACATATTTTCATTACTATAGTGACTTGAACCTACCTTCACACATTAGGCTTTAATGCTGCATTCTGCTCATATCCATATCTACAGTATAATTGTATAGATACAAATATGAACAAACAGCGACATGGAAAACACAGTATCACAAAAACCTAACGTGTCTGATTTGTTCTAGTACCCACACCTCTCCCACTTGTTTTGAACCCATTTCAGTTAAAGTACGTTCCTCTGGAGGTTTGCCTGTACTCAGTTGTCTTCCCAAATACCTGTCAAGCCAGCAATTTGTCTTCTTTTCCATTCTGAGTGTATATATTTTTGTGCATTTGCTGGCTAAGCAATGTGTGATTACTTGTCTCAGGTAAAAGGCATAAGTGTCATTGACATGTGGCCCTGGAATAAGGCTCAAAATTTGGCTAGTGTCACATGTGTGGGGAAAATCTAAATTGAGATACTGGCAAATTGCTGGCATTTATATGACAGGTTTGCTTTTAATACTGAGCTATATTGTCAGAGTGACAGATGGCTTTTCAAACTCAAGGCATATCACAGTGGTGGAGATTTAAATGTGTTTGACAAGTTCAGCAAAGCAACCCTGAAAGTGTGTATGTGTGTATGTACTGTGGAAACAATTAGTCGATAAACGCCAGAGGTTCAGAGAGCTGTGCATGGCAGTGTCATTCTCATCTCAAAATGAAGGATGTGTTGCTGTTTAGTTCATTACACACAGTCAGTTAGTGGATTTAAAGAGGCGGCAGATTTGTCAAACTGTTGGTACAAACTGAAGCAAGTTCATCCGCAGGTAAGTGCTCTCATCAAACACAGTCTAGCAAACTGGTATTAGCTACTGCCAGTCTGTCAGTCAATTCTACCTTTATGGCCTGTCTACACAAGGCATGAAACGCTAACATACCACCTCCACTGTAAGACATAAGTCTGTTTTCCCCTCACTTATACTCATGGCTGTATAAATGTTGTATTGGACTGTGTGCGGTACGAAAATGCGTCTGCTTGTATGGCATTAATGTGGCTGAACGCGACCGGTGTGACAGTAATGTCAAGTCAGTCTTGTACTTTAATGTAAGGACTGAAAGGACTAGGACTAGTTGTGGACGAACCCAAAACATATACCCAGGCTGTACCAACGTTTTAACTCAAACCCAATTACCAGTGCCCCCAAACCACCTGGAGAAAGTTACACAAGTTTTGTGGCAATACACAAATCCCTGCTGTTGGTCAGAAACCTTGTATCTCCAAATTTTGCCAATTGTTACTTACTCATACATCAATGCCACTGGTCAACATGTACGTCTGTGGGTTTTACAGCCATTTAATCAATAACATGTACTAACAAGAGCCTGTGACTAAATCTTGTAATGCCATTGGATCCTCAAACTGTTGGCAAAA
This sequence comes from Stegastes partitus, assembly GCF_000690725.1. NCBI lineage: Eukaryota > Metazoa > Chordata > Actinopteri > Pomacentridae > Stegastes > Stegastes partitus. Next base: position 289,251 of record NW_007577954.1, read on the forward strand.
CCCAAAAACTGTACATAAAAGATGAATTCAAGCTCAGGACCTGAAAGTGAATATGATGCAAAGTGCATCATATTCATAAGCCTGCATTTGCCTAACAGCCAGCAGTGGCATGTCCTCTGGTTGCAAAAAGATGTCAGATTGTTTCCCTTGATTTGCTATCTCAGTACATGTTTTCCTAATGAGCTTATGTTGTCAGTCACTCATGTCAAGACTTTTTGAAGATAGATTGCTAAAACGTGACCCTGTTTAGAGTGAAACAGTTGATGAAGACAAAACTGAATGCATACATAACTACAACAAGTAACATGCAACAATGCAGTTGACCTCTTGCTTAAAATGCAGATGTTTCAATCTGCAATGGACAAAACATACATTTCTTTGTTGAAATGAAAGTTTTGCACCTAATCTTAGATTAGAGAGCATGTCTATCTTCTGAAGTAACTGTAAGTATCCTATTAGCACCAGTAACTGCTCACCAGACTAATGCAACTTTCCGGTTTTGCTTTGTTTCTCTGCTCGATTCCCCGTGGGGATAGCCCAGTGCGTATCCCTTGTGACACATGAATTGCAACAGTGCAGTTAACTGGCTGACCTGAGAGTCAGCAAGTCAAAGAAAGAGGATTTTTTTGAAAGCAACATTTTAAAATATTCTAACCCAAGCTCGAAATGTACCTTTACCCTGATACAACCATAATACAACTTTTCACATATGTCGTGGACACCCGTAGGGTCAGTTTCAAACTCTATACCAAACTGGAAGTGTGCATAAGTGGGAAAGTTTGAGGTACAACAATAAGGCCATTACAGCAACGGGCAGAACCAACAATTCCTTGCGGTCCTGCATCTGTGATGCTGAGGATTATAACAGAAGCAGCACATATTTTAGCTCAGCTCAGTGTAGAATGTATATAAAGACTGATGGAAACTGTAGTAAGCAAGGCTATGTTTCGCTCTTTAAAATGTAGAGATATAATGGATATTCTGGCCAGATCAACTGATGTGACTGTTAAACAAATACGGTAAGCAAACATATTTACATACATCCACACTGTCACACAGATTGCTTAAAGATCACGCATTAGGAAGCTGTTTAGCACTGACAGCAAAGGATATTTAAGGCTAATAAAGTGACAGTTTTGTAGGTACATCAACTAAGCGATCTCTTTTAACTTGTTGGGCTGCAGTGGCTCAGGTGGTAGCGCAGGTTGTTGGTGGTTTAATCCTCTGTCCCTCCACATGTTAGAGTGTCCAATCAAAGTAGTTTGATTGTTCACCAGCTTACACAGGCTGCTTTTCATAATTGAGTCTGCTGTCAATTTTACACCTTTTAAGTTATCGACTCTGATAACTGAAGAAGCTAATTAGCTTTAAAACATTTTTTAAAAAACTGTGGTCCTGGTGCACATGCCTTTGTGTCTATGCATGACCCTGCCGTTGTGCTCATCAGACCAGACCACTCCATGGCTGCATTTCCCAGCCTGTAGTCATGCTGTCAGCTTCTCTCTGCCTCCTCCTGTCTTGTCAGATTTGGCAGCACCTCTGCTAAAAGCTAATCTTCATGTTCTCACTTGCACATAACATCAAGCATTTATGGTCGCTGCTGTCAAAGGATATGACAATGTGGTGTGTGTGTGTGTGTGCATGTGTGTGTGTGTGTGCGCGCGCAAGCAACATTTGGTTCAGATATTGTGCATCACACGTTTCAAGCATCTCTTATCTTTTCAACTAGATTTTTGTTTTCCATGTTACATGGCTGACTTTGAAGTACTTACCTTTATTAGACCAAAATGCTGCATTCACTTATCAAAGAACAAAGCATACAATGCTGGCAAACAAAACTCTTCATCTTGAAGTCAAATATATGAAGCACACTGAGATCACAGAGGTATCCATAGAACCCTCTTAGAAATCATAAGGTCCCAGATTAGTCTGACTTTGGATCAAAATGGATTTGCACTGTGGGTGTGGGGAGTAAACACAAATAAGGGGTTTGTATTTCAAACCTCATAGCAACCACATCTGACACTGTCGTCATCATCATCATCATCATCATGCATATCCAGAATACAATTAGATCTGCACGAAAGTTCACTAAATTTACCACAGCCAGGGTTCAGTTTGGGCCATTTTGTACTTCCATGGACAAGAATGTGGCACGTACTTGAAATGACTTAAATGACTGATGTGGTGAAACAACATTAAAGAAAAGGTTTTCATGTGAGCATGGCTACCTTGCTAACTCAATCAAAATCTTTAGGTAGCAAGACAGTGCTGTGGTTCCTTGCCGATGCCCCCTCCAGATAATGGATATGGTTTGCCAGAGATGGCAAACAGTTTTGAGAAAAATGCATTTACTGCCGGATTGCTTATTATTTGCGATGTATCCCAAATACATCCTACATCAGCACGTTTGTCATTTATTTTATCGGGTCATTGTTGCTTCTTTCAGCCAACAAATCATGTATTGGATCAAGTGGAATTTGTATCTTTGATAGCCCAGAAAATGGTGAAGCTTCAAACATGTTGTGAAAGGAATATATTTTAACCCAAACACTACTTTTTCCCCCAAAAAACCTAAGGATGTAGTTTTACTGCCTAAACTTAACCAAGCTTCTTACATGCAGTTATCATTGTGAAAGTGTCAAAAAAAAAACATAATATTTTCCAAATCTAACCACAAACCATTTGTGTCTACACCTGACCAAACATCAAGTGAAAATGAAACTTCCTCCCCTCTTACATCCTTATGTAGACTTTGTGTGTCTTTCGGACTGAAAGCCTTACCTACTACAGGTACAACTATGTGTTTGTCTCAAAACAAAATTGCCTTTCCCACCCAAAATATACATGAGCATGTCATTGAGTTGTATAGGAACTTAATTTTGTGGAAACAGGGATGGAAAAAAAAATAATAATCAGACAAGACATCCACATTCCACATATCCAGATAATATGTCAGAGTTTCTTCTTTTGTGCTTCATAAACTGGCTGTAAATCATCATCTTGGTTGCATCTCTTTAGTCCACAGAACGCCAGATGAACAGCTTCATATGTGTATGTGCTGCAGTTTATAAGGGCAATTGCTGGTGTTTCAGAAAGTCTGAGAGAGACTCGCGCATATCATTTGCAAGAATCTCATCTGGTTTAAAGAGGCGGCATCAAGCCTCTGTTTTCCTATTAGATCAATTATGCAACAACTCAAATCCAATGCAAAACATTTCAACACCAATTTTACATTAGGTTCAGATTAAAGTGTGTCTTCACTTCAAGACAAGTCAATCCAATTTAGAAATTTGGAATCCAGTATGTAGACTATTTGTGTCAGCTTATCCAAAAGACCTCTTTTACTTTGGTAATGATGCTGGCTCAAGCAGTGTACAAAGATGAGGTTCACCACAGGAGCTTTTGTATGAATGCTGCGTGTACAATCTGACTTTATTCACAGCTTTACTCTGGTAAAAATAAAATAAAATAAAAAAAAAAAATAAAAAAAAGAAGAAGAAGAAAAAAAAAAACTGCCCTACTTCCTGCAGTATCTTTTGTCCCCTTTATTTTATATCTCTGTTGAGACGAACACAAAATATGTAATTACAAACATCTAATTGCTGAACAAGCTATTTTTAACAACACATGACTATCATTTGCTCAAGCATATTGCGAGGGTCAAACGTTTTCCATTGTCAGCTATCACTTACTGTTGAACATCTTTGGCACAGGATGCGCTGAACCTCTAGCGATGCACAGTTTAATCTTCTGCACAGGTCAGTCAGGCGCTGCACAGGCTGCACAACATGCTGTGGCTACGTGTGAGCTACTGGCAGCTAAAGGTGTAACAAGAGATCGAAGCAATGTTGTTAAAGTCAGAGTTCACCTTTTAAAAAATAAAAAAAGAATTCTGAGTTTGTTTTCTTTCTTCGTGTTTCGGTGTAAGTATTGTTTTTTCCAGTCCAATTCTGGTTTGAATGATCAAAGGGGGCATCTCAGTCACATCACATCACAAAGGGATCTCTCAACAATAGCGGTCTAATTGGCTCATGTTATTAGTGTTTTCCCTTGAAATGTTAACGACTGATAAAAAATAAATGAATAATTAAAAACAAAACAGTCAGCTCGTCTTCAGGTTTGTACGAAGCTTTGTGAATTCAACCCAAGCAACTATATAACCAAGTCAAGTAGTTACTGTCAAATCTATTAAAAAACAGTGTTTATTTGTAAGTATCTATGCATTTTATGGGTATTCTGTAATTGTAGAAGTACAGTTACATTTGCTATTCTAAACCTTTGCCCTCTGTGTTCACAGCTTCTGTGGTTCAGCCCTCCTCAGAAGGAATCGGAAACTATATAAAAGATGGGCGTAGTGTCCAGATCTGAAAAGTTCAGCCAGTATGAAGAGCCTTAAACAGTTGTTTCTTTCTGCAAAGCAATGGTGGATGTCACGGTGACTGCATCAACCTATCTACAAAAGGAATGTCAAAGTTCTGTACTGGAATAAAAAAAAAATATTGCAAGGAAATGCTGAATTTAATGTACTGTGAATCTAAAAGTAGTGTGAAGTAAATTGATGCTACAAGTTGAAACATGAAATAAGCTGCTGGGAAGTCATCTTTGCTCTGTAAATTGGATGCACTGACAGCTATCACTGAATTACTTTGATCCTGAAGAATTTTTTTTTAAACCAGATGATTTTAATGTGAGTTCTAAAGTGTTGTTCATACACTGAAGTGATGAGACAGTTAGTCAGAATTACACAGTATGGGCTCTGTTTTTTCCTGGTAGTTTCTTTGTGGATCCAATGTGCGTCTGTGTCAACATGTAATTAAATAAAGGTAAAAGTCACATTTATTCCCTCTTCTTTCAGATTTGTGATGCAGAAGTTCACGTTAGAGTGTATCAGTACACTGATCATCACTGATGGACACGCTTGTATGTGCAACCAAAAACAGCTTGTTTTTCAATTTTACCAGAACCACCAAAAAAATAAATAAAAAATCCTGTGACTTTTCCAGACATAGAGGGGAAACTGTAAATGGTATTTTTTGCTGATATGAAAGGAAAAAAAATCTGAATTTGAGACATTTTCTTGTTTGTGTTCTGTTGGTAAAACTTTTTTTTTTTTATAATTGTGTTTATCTTTATTTTCTCTGATGTCATTTACGTTCTCAAACCCAGCAGTTGCAAAATGTACACAGATGGCACTAATTTTTTAATTATTTTTTTTTAAATACAAAGAAACTATATTAAAATCAGCAAATGGTCATGAATAAAAGTTTACAAGAACTTGTAAAAGAAAAAGAAAAATCATGTATATTGTGGCAGTCGTAAATAACTCCTAGGACTCCTATTTTTCTATGATGGAATCACTGAAACATGCAATCCTTTGTAAAATAAAAACATGCATTTTTGTTCTTTTAAAGATTTATTCAAGTTGTTGTGGGAATATGACAAAATGTGATGGATCATATAAACACATATAACAACTTGAGTTATCAGTTCTGGTGATGTACAAAGTTGTGTTGATCAAATTTTCTTAGAGGCAAAACCTCAGCTTGTGAGTGATCATGATTCGCTATAGCTGCTGACTTCTCTGACATCTAGTCAAATGTGTATAAGAAGACCTGTAATAAATCTATGCGAGAACCAAAATGCACAATAGTTTCGTGTGACAAAGATGAATGTGTTTTAATGATTCTATTGTAGAAAATTAGGAGTTGTAGGAGTCACTGGAAAGTCAAGACTGCCAAAAAAAAAGAGAAAGCAAATAAACAAATAAAATAAAATCCCAACTCGTGTCTCTCTTGTGTATGAAGCTGCAGAATAGAACCTACAGTAATGTTCCTCTGACATGATTGGTGCCCGATAGGCTCGTCAATGAGCCAGAGAAGATCAGTCTGATTCCTAGATTTGATATTGTTGTTTCTTGTGGGCTCTCTTGGGATGAAACAGCTTCCGGCTATCTGCTATCACATGGAGACAGCAATTAATTCGAATGCCAAATGAAATCAGCTAAATGTGAACAGGATATCTGGAAGGAGGGAAACAAATAATAACTGTAATTATTCGTTCGGTCAGCAGTAAAGGATATGAGGTGTCAATAGATATCAGCAACAGCGATGGGGGGGCAGAGACAAATGCATACCATGAGGATAGGGAGAGCTAGTTTGTCTCTTGTGGTCCAGCCTTCAGTCCTCCGTGGCTGACAAACTACAAGTTGATCCTGCTCTCATGGGATGGAACACCATGTTATTATGACAGTACAGCGCCTGCCTCTCCACCAGGGCCTGATCCCTGCAGCTTTACAGTACAGGCCTGTCTTAGCACTGCTGCTTCACAATCATACGAATCATATGTTGAAGCCTGAGAGAAAGACTAAACAGCCAACGTAGTGCTCGTTATTGCTTTTGAAATGCATCTCTGATCTCATGACGCAAGGAGACGTTCTAGTACCCTTGACATCCCCCCACACAATGGTAAATCTGTTTATCTCCCACTGCCATGACATCTCGTAAATAAAGCAAATCACACTTATAGAATGTCAAAGTACGACCATATATTATCCCACTACATGCTTGGCATAGCAATTACCATTTCTCATGGCTGGGTATGCCTTGCTCTTGACTGTCACGCTCTTGTTCTCTTTGTGCACGTCAGCATGCAGACTGGACTTTTCCGTAAAGATTCAAAAAGGCTCAGCCAAACAGCCAATCATGTGTTGTACTTGTAGCAAATGTATTCAACAACAGTATAACAAATATCATCTCTTCTATCACCCCTCGGCTGCTGACTGTCCTCCCATTTTGACACCTTAGATTTATGAGACAGAAAATTAAAAAACAAACCTAGAAATAGATTTAAAGGGTTAGTCAGAAATAAGCCCTCAATGAGATGGATTCACAGTCTCCTTCAACCATGATTACACCCGTAATACCACCTTATCCCTCAACTGACTGCATCACATTACCTGAACACGGCAACAAATCTTGTATATTCTGGCAAAAATTGATATTTTTTCAACAGAGTGAACCAAACTTGCTCAGGTGTGTATTAAGAACTTGCCCAAACATGACTCACCATACATCTTAATTTAAATAACAATAAACGATAGCATTTTAATGCGTTGCTGATTTCTGACTGACTTTAAAGCTGCACTGGTGAATATTTTTATATTATGAATGAATCATATGATTAAGTACATGTGAAAGAATTCACTCTCAGTGAATAAAGCACAGTTAATGATCCTCCCCTCACTGCTGTACAGTGTTTTAGCCTCTTTTAGCCCACAGTTTTGGTTTTCTGGTTTGAAACTTTGTTTTCCACACATTTCAGATGTTATTATACCATTTAATAAGCATTATCATTCTGCAACATCTGTACATATGGGCCAGTAGTTTCTCTTTCCTCTTTGTTGTCTCTGCAGGTATCTCTGGATCTGGAGCTAGCTGTCTCTGATCCACGGTTACTGGCCTCATCAACCCAAGTGTTTATTGTTTTCTTTGGTATTGTTTGTCTGTTCTCCTATTCTGTCCCAGATCTGTACTAGAAGGTGGAGGACCATCCCTACTGGTCAATGTCAGTGGGAGTGATGCGTGATGATAATGACCATATGGCTGATAATATCTGAAACTGGTGACGATTTTGGTTGAGTCTAATTGTGTCCTTTTGAAGACACAGGCTATTGCTTATAGCAAAGAATCTTGCTACACATTTTGCCCGGCACCAAACAGACAGACTGATCATAGCAGAACTTCAGTAGCCATATATATTTTGTGACATAAACACAATGACTTTTAGACTAAAATTCACCAGGTTGTCAGACAAACAACTCCAAAATGTGTTGGTCCATATCTGCTGGGTGTGAAAATGGGGCATAGGCTCACTACATCCAGCTGAAAGTGACTCACATCTTAGTCGTGTGTTAATATCTGCTGCACATTAGTGGACAAAAATCTTGCCAACAGCACTTTAAAAATACATTTCAGTGTTCACTTTGACTGTATGTCAAGCAAGTTTCAAGTTTCTCTGTGTGTGAATGAAAAATAAAGGTTGCTTATGAAGAAAAAAAAATGTTTTCATGACTATTTTATAGTGTGCTTTAGAACATGGTTGGCAGTCATGCAAAGGGAATGAAGTGAAAAACTGACATGATCCTACTTCCACAAAGCCAATATAGCAAATACCTGACTGGCATTTTCATCCATATCACGCTATAGTGTAGAGTGGAATAGAAAAAGAGGGGTGAGACATGAGTTAGGGGTGTAACATGGCTCCTGGCTTGTAGTTAACCAGGTCTGTTGCAGTAGTATGGCATACACTACAAACATCTGGGTATTGGGGTGACCATCAAACCCTAGCATGGCCATATGTGACCAAAGTCGTTATATCCATGCATATCCAGTGTAAAAACGTAGTTCATTTACTTGGGGGTACATGCAATTTGCTGTCTGCAATTCTGCTTCCATATATCACATCATTTCCACCATTGTTCATGGTGGAAATAACGCATGTACGAAAATACTGTCATTATAAGTACAGCAACTTAGACGATCAATCACACGACCTTTTACACCTTCACTAGACCTTTCCTTCAACTTATTTTTAATGCACAGTTTCAACTTGCACACACACGTAAAAAAAACAAAAAACTTGTGAGGAAACATCAAAAATTCCCCTAAAATATCTACTATTGCCAAAAAAAGTTGAACTCTTGGTTAAGGCTGAAACATTGGTGTGAAAAGCAAAATGCACCAATAAGCATTGTCAAAAATAAAAAAAATAAAAAGACTTAGCAAATAAAAGATGACATACTTGAAGCACAAGACTTCAGCGTCCACATATTGGCAAATGAAAACATTAGATCATGTCATTGCATTCTCTTCTTCTGTAATGTTTAAAGGCACTGAATGGGGAAATAGGGTCATCAGTTTTTGTTTTTTTTTCATCTTGTTGAAGCACCTCCTAATATTCATTTAACAGTTGTGGATGGAAATGGGAATTCATTTGCATTTTGTCAATGTTCACCTAAAATTTGTCCTGCATTTGAATGGAAACCAAGCCAGTGGTGCACCATGGACAATGTAAGCTTCAAATCATTAAAGAACCAGACACACAAACAACTCAGTTGGTTTGTTGTTCAACACGTGCATTCTGCATTCCACAATTCTACACTCGGAGAGAAGCATTACAGATGTTAATGTAACATTTACTGGAGGATTATTTACAGAAACACTAAATATTGTAGATAAACTGAGACATTTGTGAAGCAGAGCATTCCCTGAAGGAACATGATTATGTGAGTTTATTTGTTTAGCTTTGCTAATGATGTAAAGCCTGCGATGCTCTCTGACAAAGCCTGGAACATTAGAGAATAACTCAAATCAAGATAATGTATTCCAATGTCAACTTCATAAACCATGGCCAGTGGGGCCCATTTATCCGTGATTTGTTGTAACTAAATGACTTATATTTGCGACATAGATGTGCACTGTGTGTAGATATGTGCTTAAGTGTGCTTGTGTGTAACTGCATAACAGAAATCTCCTCTTTGTTTCCTTTTACCTCTCAACTAATGGCAAGAGCTCACCACTCAAGTCTGCTTTTATAATGCAATTAGTGTATTGAAACAAACTGGCCAGACTGAAAAAAAACAACAAAAATAAAACATTTTTTCCAAGAAGAGGAGACATTACTGAATTGTCAGGCCATGAATGTAGTGCACTGTATGCAATTATGAGGTCTCTAATGAAGTTTAAGTGTTGTTTGAAGGCATGCATTAGTTGATTTTTTGGGGAACTTTGAGGCCAGCAGCGCAAGGAAACACAGCACTTGGCATTTAGTCGGGTCATTGAGGAAAAAAATGAAAAGAAAAAAATAAGCATTGTTTTTATTTCTTCCTATTAGATCTACTAGATTTTGTGGATCAATACTGAACACATATGGATCTATGTAGACAGCAAAACACATGTAAAAGCAAAATAATATTTTAAATCTTAGATTCTTTAAAGTAGTCTGCTTTGATTTGCTCAGCTTTGCTTATTTTCTTCATTCTTCCTTCTCTTAACCAGCTTTGTCCACTAAGCTCTCCATCAAACTGTTCTTACAGAGCATGCAAGTATGTGTTGGCTTCTTGTCCTGTTAAAAATAAAAATGAAAAATAGTGATGGTTCCGCTGAGCTCAGACCAGATAGGATGACAGTAAGTTGTGGTAAACATGTTTCTTGTTTAGTCTAATGTCTAATGTTTCTTGATCCAAGCAATTCTGTTCACTTCCTTGGTTTCTTTGTACTAGTTCCACCATGAACATCTGATTCTCACAGTCCTCCCTGAAGAGTTGACACTGAGATGTGCCTGCTAGTTGAACTGTGGGAAGCATTGATATGGACTCTCATCTGAGGTGCTGTTAATTGGTGATTTCTGAGGCTGCCAACTCTAATGAACTTCTCTGTAGCAGAGGGAACTCTTGGTCTTTCTTCCCTGGATCAGTTCTCATGAGAGTCAGTTTTATCACAGTGTTTGATGGTTTTGCAACTGCACTTAAAGAAACTTTCAAAGTTCTTGGAATTTTCTGGACTGACTAACCTTCATATTTCAAAGTATGATATTTCGTACTTTTAATGTCTTAAGTATTGTCCTACAATGTACAAACAAGAACAAAAAAAGGAAATATATATAGAAATCTGTGCAAATGGATTTATAATCAATGTATCCACCTGAATAGAACAGGGGAGCAGATTAAATCACATGGAAGCATTATGATTTCACACGTCTTATCACAGAGCTGATCAAATGTTAGTTTAACAAAGGAAAAATGATTCAACCAATTTGTACTTATTATTTATTTAGAAAAAAGAAACCTAATTGTTTTTTTGGTCTGAACACAGATGAAATGGTCCTAAAAGTTCCCCAAAATATCAATATTACCCAAGCCTTTAAAGCTTTTGCACTAAAAAGGGATCATCACCAAAGCTGGCAGCATGGTGTCCAAAATGGTTTCAAGTGTCACAGATTGGGTTAGAGGCTCAAGTACAAAGCAGCAAAACCCAGCACAAAAAACCTTTAAAAACAATGTTACAAATATGTACAAGGCTCTTGTTCTAAACATGCTGTTTTATGACAGCACGCTGCCACCTGTGTGATTTTACATTGCATGCATACATTGGGAACAGGAAAACTGATCGTTTTTAGGCATTTCAAGAAGCAGCCATAATTTGTCTTGTGCGATCAGTCTTTTTGTTCACTTTGTCTGGACTAGCAAAAAACAAACAAACCAACAAACAGAAATAAACAGTTCCCTCTTGACACCACAAACTGTACAATTTGTTCCCATAAAACACAACATTCTCTTGTAGTAAGTGCACATAAGATGTAAACCTTGATGAACTTTCCTCCTCTTTACTGTACATGAACAGCCTGCTGACCAAAAGCATGATGAATGATTGTACTTGCTGCACGATGAACAATTGCACACAGGAGCTGGTATATGGTGCTCTGCAGCAGAGCTCTGCTGACTTGACATCATTCACAACTTGCCTAATGACTGGTTCAGATTTTCATCTGGGAATTTCATCAGTCACCAGAGCAAAGTATTTCTCCACACTCACTAAAAAGATGAATGAATGAATGACTGAGAATCCGGTCACTTATGACAAATCACTGTTCACACATGAAAACAGACCCACAATAGTGCCTAAGAGCTTGTGTGTGACAGTGACAGACACATAGTTTTCTAGAATGCTGGCAAGACATTACAACTCATCCAACCAATATTTATGATGTCAAACAATAACAACAGTATTTTTTAAAAATATGTGACCATCCAATGATTTGGTGAACAAAAGCATCCAACTCGGAGCTCTTTGCCTCTCTTTCGTGGTACTTTAGGTAAGGGTCGATTCATTTCACAGCTGTCATTCTGTCCTTTCCCTCCTCCCAGTGAGAAGCCTCCTGGGGTGAGCTGCAACCTTGAGCCACTTTGGAGAGACGTAGACTTTGTCTGTCACCTTCAAACTCCACTTCCCACCACAGATATATATGGGGCTATTGCTGCCCTTAGCCCTCCTTACTGCATTCAGGCCCAAGGGAGGGAATAACAAGCTGGGGAGTTGTTAGTAGGTAGGCTGATGTATTTCTAAGTGGTCTGTGAGGGTGTGTGGGCCACTCTGCTGGCAGAACTGTTATTGATCACTATCACCGGGCTGTGTCTGTACAGAGCTCCTACACCCACACAGGATAGCGCATCATTATATATGAGCATGTTATAGTTGTGGTGGGATCGGTCCCCTCCTACTGTACGTAACTTTCACCTTCACATTGGGCTCATGCAGCTGTAAACTTCTGAAAGGACAGTTGTGTATTTTGGACTGCAGTGGCATCGTCTTTGATAAAGTGTCAAGGGTGCAGCATGCTTGAACAGAACAAGCTATGTCTAAAGCACAAAGTGTATAGAACTGTTCCAAATGGCCTCACACAGGAGAACAGCCAGCAGCCTAAGGTTGAAAATGTCCCCATAATTTTACAATGATAGAAATGTCATGACATTTCTCACCAGAAAAGAGAAAACAACTGTAGATAAGTTTTCCTAAAATAATGATTATTGTAGTGCAACTATAGATGTGGGATGCTTTTGTAGTAGATCGAGCGGTTATCTTAAGAGTGTGCTGTCTTGGGTGGGAAAAAAACTAAATGTCAACATCTCGGAATCTATTGCTTTCTAAATAGTTCCATCCAAATCAGGTATGAATTTCAAATACATTTTCGCAGAACTTTTAAGATAAAATGTTACTCACTGATGGGGACCGTTAATAGTGTCAACATTAGACTTAATTCCCAAAATTTAAACAAATTCAGGCTAAAGCCCAGCAATAGTTGTCAGCACATCCAGTGGTAGGCAGCAAAAATGAACTGTTAGCTAATAGTTAACTCTGCATAATCCATTGTTCAAAGTGTAACCAATTTTGAGTAACAAAAGCAGTGCTCACATTTTATACAGTCTATGATGTACTCTCGGTATCCATGGCAACATTATACTTCATGCTTTTTACAGACATTTACATGTGTGCATACACGTAAATGGTTTTCATGTGACATACTTTAGAAAAAAAGAAAGGAAAACAAAAAAGCACATTGATAATTGAGCAAACATGCATTACATTAAATCACACACTGCCATTGTCCATGACCTCTCAGGTATAGAAGTCACATCCAGATCTTCTACTATAAACAGATAAGGTCCCAGTTTTTCACATTTATCTATTTTTTCTTTGTTTGTGAATTCAATTTGCTTCGGTCCATCTGTATAATGGGCTGCAAGGTGGCGCAGTTGGTAGCACTGTTGCCGAGAAGGTTGCCGGTTTGCACCGGGATCTTTCTGCGTGGAGTTTGCATGTTCTCCCCGTGGGTTCTCTCCGGGTTCTCCGGCTTCCTCCCACAAGGTCCAAAAACATGTTGAGGTTAATTGGTGATTCTAAATTGTCCGTAGGTGTGAATGTGAGTGTTGTCTGTCTCTGCCCTGTGATAGACTGGTGACCTGTCCAGGGTGTCCCCTGCCTTCACCCTGAGTCAGCTGGGATAGACTCCAGCCCTACGACCCTAGTGAGGATTAAGCGGTGTATAGATAGTGGATGGATGGACAGCAAAAAATATAGTATAATTGTAATGATACAAATACTAAAAATGAACGAAGCAGTGCACAGCTTTTGAACATTTATTTGTTAAAGACATTCATTGCATTGCACTCCTGTACACATCCTCACTCTTGCACAGCCGGCACATCACAGATGCTTCACTGAAATGAGCTTAGACAATCTGAGAAGCACTTTTTTTTTTTAAACTTACTGAAGCCTTTAGTTAAGAATTTAAAGCCTACTATTTACTGCTTTGATGCATGTACTTTTTAATATTGTTTAATTTATTTTCTCAGCAGTGTTCAGCTAAGGTTTTAGTATGACAGGATGCTTTGAATGGGTTAAATCAGCTCTTTTGTATGATCTGTTCTGTAAAGGTAGAAGAGCTCAAATTGGCAGGCAAACAAGGAAATGCAAAAATTGTGAACTGAAAGAAAACATTGATGGAGCCTTGCTTATCTACAAGGCAACACAATAAAAGGAAATAACTGGCTAACAGGTCTCTTAATTCAGAAATTTCTCTAAACCTATTCAATCTGTTTATTCCAATCTTTTCAACAAGTTTACTGGCCTTAACAAGGACTCCACTAAAATTTACCAAGTCAAATTTCCTATACCAAGCACCTCTAATGATCACTGAAAACACTTGATCCCAAATGGAACACTGCAGAAGTAGATTAACCTCAAGTAATTGCATAATATGAATATCAAGTGCTCACTACCTAGAAATTGGGGCATCACAGCAGCAAACAGTCACAGTGGATCCTACAAGAAAGAAAAACATGGACACAACTCACATGCAGACATTGACGCAGGCCTCACGCCCACATGCTATCCACACACACACACACACACACACACACACACACACACAGATTGACTCACACCTCTGTACACACAGATCAATATTCATGACAGCCTGCAGCAAAAGTGTGCAGTCATTGCAAGCTCATATAACATGCATGAACTCAAACACCCCTTAACTACGTCTTACTCTTCTTCACACAGTTGCAATGCGTCAGGGAGCTTGTTCACACTCACTGCTGATGGGATCTACAAAAACATGTCATCATGACAACCTGTGAAACTCTGACAGTACCTAAAACACCTCGTCTGACACTTCTTCCGCTTTATCATTACTTTTCTTCAGTCAGTGCAGGCCAGAGTGGTCACATATTTTCTCAAATAACTTCCACTTGAGTGTTTGGTGTGAAAACAGCATCATGTTACTGGTACTGATGTAAGGACTACAAATCCATATGTAAATCTTATCCAGTCCACTCTGGCTGGTTTTATGCAGCATACTATTTTTGCTCAAACCCGTTCGTACTACAGTCACACAGACTAAATAGAAATACTGACCTATAGTTAGGAATTAGTATACGCTATAAGGAAGACCAGACTGCACTGCCAACAAATGAAAAAAAAAAAAAAAGAAACATATCATATAGTAGAACATGTCAGAAGCTGAGATTTCCACATCTAGTAAAATTAGTCTATTATAAGTCCTAATGGAAATTTCAACAGCAAATGTCAAGCATCAAGTATGTGCTCACGTACGCTAAATTATGTAAACTTTATCTGACTTAAAGTTAATTTACACTAACTTGAACAATCTTCTAGCTCTGTTCATTGGTTCTTGGCTCTCTCTCCTTTTTTGTATCACCAGCAATTCATACTTTGCACATCGGCATGTCCACAAGAATCTGCAAAGGTACATGTGAAATTTTGTCATCTATTCGAGTCTGCAAGTGTCCACACTAACCCCACACCTCAGGAATGACTACTGACACAATGCCACAGCCCAACCACTGTAACTGTAACCAGCTGCTATATACTGTAAAAGATGCAAAGCCACAGTCTTTCAGAAACATCCAGGGGTGCCCTGTGTATTTTTCTGTGTTTGATATGAGGGGTAATGTGACCATTTGCAGCAGACCTGTGTATATCTATTGTAGTACGAGTAAAAACCATGTGCTTGTCAAAGTCTACATTGGTCATTTGAAAACCATGAATTGGCCTTAACTAACTGCTGGGAAATGAGAGTGCTGGGACTTCCCTAAAGACATATCCAATGGGGAAACAAACGCTGAATTATTAAAGCTGTGATAAGTTAACTCTGGAAAAGAAAAAATAAATAAATAAATAAATTGAAAAGTCATGCCCTCCTTCTGCGGCTCTCTGCTCTAATCCTCTCCTGCCATAGGAGTGCAGTCATACATATATATGCGCATGCTTTAAACCCACAGAAATAGTCATGCTTAAAGTAAGAATTTACTTCTTGCTTCACAAGGGATTCAAAATCCGTTCTCCTGAAAGAGATTCCTCCATTTGACCCACTGCACACATACCACAGGCTTCTTTCACTGTGGTATTTGGTACTGTTGATACTATTTTTCATGCTCTGGCTGAAAACCCAGTGACTGCCTGAAATCTCCTGTAGTGAGCTAGATTTTTGAAAGCCTGAAAATGTAGCCAAACGGAGGTGAGGAAATCTAGTTTTCTCTCAGTCAACTTGAGTCCCGACATGTTGAAAGGTTCTTGTGGATTTTTTTGCCCGCAAAGTTCAAAAATGACAAATTACCACAGCATTAAGAGAGCAAGATACGCCGCTGGCACTCGGACTTACTGGCAAATCTTCTGGCAAAATGTTCTGTTAACAGGACACCTCTAACTGAAAACAACATTGGCTTATAGTCTTTCCGTAATGAACTTTTAATCAACGGAGGTTAGATCTTAGTCTTAGATTTCAGTCTCTGCCCTCCTGATGTCCTTGTTGAGCAGCAATCTTCTTCGCCCTAACATCACCATCTTAAACATAAGGATAATGTGCCCTGTAAATGTATACCCAAGTTGGAAAGCTGCCTAATGTCCTGCCAAAAATGTGACTTAAATGTTTACATCATTACAGGAACTACACCAAGGACCTCTTAGTGTTGCTGCATAGTTTGGATCCTTCTGATTCAAAAGCTTTATCGCATCTCTCTACTTTGAACCTGCAGTACCTTTGTCTAATTTATGACATAAGCACATCGTTTTACTTCTCAGAGGAAAGCGTTATCATTGAAATCCAGTTAACTTTTATGTCACTCGGTTTGTTTTTCTTACATTTTTCAGAACTGTCGCTGTGCAGGTATAGCTGGTCTAAATAAGCTGTTACAGAGTTTTCTGTTTCCTCAGTGGCTGCATGTGTGGTGCCCCTGGGATATGTTGTAGGCTCTCACACAGAGTGATTTTACATGCCGGAACAGATGGCTATTGGAGGACTTGTGCATGACAACTAGTCACTCTCTTCGCTGTATCTTGTTCCACTCATGCCTCAGTGATCATGGGCGCCTGCAGTAGCTTATGAGCTAATCATCAGAGCAAAACACTGGACAGTGATCTAATTTAGGCTGTTGTTGGGTAACAAAAGCCTGGAGGAAACAAAGACAGCCAAAGAGAGTGACTGGAAGCTTAATTCATGGATTGTGCACATCTTGGCAAAAGATAATGACAACATCTGTTCACTTCCTCACTATCACTGAGTGTTGCATTCATGTGTCATCACTGAATACCAAAGAATTGCTATTTCAAATTGTTAAGGATATCAAATGTTGTGCCAGTCGTATACTTTTTTCCGAATGGCTGGCATTTGGTGAAAAACAACCAACATCAGAGCAAATGGCAGACACATTTCCACAGTATTGTGGAAATCGACCAAAGAGACTGAAGACATTTCTCTTGAGATTCCGATCAGTTAGTCACATTTCCCCGTTGTCCAATGTTGGCCAGTACCTTGAAAAAGCAGACAAAAGAACCAATAGAGGTTGGCGGAACACAGACAAAATTAATAAGCCGTCAGTGGTCGATGTATAAGCGATGCACTTGCTCCCTAAGCACAAGGAGGCATTTATCTCATCCCCTCCTTCTGTGTGATCTCTTAATGACAATGGAACAGGCCTGCAAGAATTCAAGCAATTTTCCTAATTGATTTTCTCCTCGGACGATTTACTTTGCCGTTAGAGCGTCATTCATAACTTTGCAGGGGACTTAACACAAGCCTCTCTGTGGGAGTCTGTATGTTTGTAGCAGTGTGAACTGCATGTCTTGGCAGGAAAAGGAGAGCTTTTTCCCACCCCTTATGTGGGTTTTTTTTCACATATGTAGCTCACCGTAGACGTGTGCTTTGAAGTCACATCAGCAGAAATATGCCCCTAAATGTGCATCTTTGATGTCTTCAGCACTGCAACATCACAGCCTGTGAGGGGTTTGGAAGTTAAACATGAAACATACTGTATGTGGTTCGGGGATAAATGACGTTTTCCATCCTTCACAACCATAATGTGTGTGTATTGCCAGAACTCCTCCTCCCCTATATTGTATACAACATGACATATGGTACAGTATGTGTGTTCATGTATAGGTATGTATCTACACATGAACAGCGTGTCTCTGCTGGTTTGCACTGGCAACAAGGGGCTCCAGTCTAATGTGCATTCAGAAACTAGCTGAGAATAGCTTCCCAAACATGAAGACAAATGGGGTGCAATAGGACCAGGCTGGCAGGCCGCGCTGATGGCTGGGCCGCTCGATAAAATGAAAGATGAGGAGATGCTGTTCAATAAAGCCGCCGGGTCCTGCCAGGCTACTATCTCCCCACAGAGATTGCCAGAGATGAATAGAAAAAGAGAGAGAGGGAGAGAGAAGGGAGGTATGGAGGTGTGAGGTGAAAGACAGAAAGAGAGGAGAGGGGAAAGAGCGACTGCATGGAGAAAAAGGTGAAAAGAAGGCGAGAGAGGCAGTGAGAGGTTTGCGACATGGATAGAGAAAGACAGAAGAGATCCTATACGTGAGGGAAAAGAGGCAGAGAATTACAGCTCAGGCTCTGTATCACTATCATCTGTCCAGTAGTACGCCTCTTGTAGCAGGAGACACCTATGACAGATTAAGCTCTACCGATTTCATTTTACATCTTTATGTGATAACTGGAGGGAAGGATTTGGTTGTGGTCATCAGTAGCTCAACCAGACTGACAGCACTAACGCCAGGCTCAGCTCAATATCTGTTCCCTGAGCTGTCACAAAATCTGCAGGGTTTTGTGCTTGCTCTGCCCCCATAAACCTGTTTATTGAATTTCGATGACAAGCATAAAGTTGTTTTTTATTTATTTATTTATTTTGGGGGGGAATTTTTTATTTATTATTTTTTTCACGAGGCTTGTCAGACCCCAGAGATAGGAAATAAAATGAAGGAGAAATAGAAGAGAAGCTTCCAGGGGATTGGATGCAACTCTCAGGCTCTGCTGGCTGAAGGGCTTTCCTTATAAATGCTATGTTTTGGCTCTGGTTAGCCAGGTGTAATTAGGGTTAAATCCCAGACTGTCAGTCAGCTTGTCATTTATGGCCACTAAAGGGGCCATCTCTGGTGCTGAGGAGCGCAGGTCTGCCACTCCAATCAGCTTTATGATGCTGGGGCCTGTCAGATAAGCAGGGGCCAGGCAGAGGGACATAATGTGTAGAGGAGAGGAAGGATGATCTGTTCTTTCATTGAGCCAATCAATGGAGGATGGAGGATGCGGTGTCACACGACTATGAAAACATCCAGTATTGTCAAAAAGAATTGATTGAGTATTAAATCCAATGTGATGGGTAATTCTAGGAATTACAAATGCAAATGTAAAATGGCTGTATTTACAAGAACACTTTTTACTCAATAGTCAAACCACAGTTTAAACTTTAAAATAAATAAATAACATATCTGTAAGGATGTGTCTTACTCTGGCAGTGGCATTTGTAAAAGTCACTTGACCCATTGCATACCCTCTTTTCTTGGTTTTAGCTTTTTGTTTTTCCTGCATAACATGGAAAACTAACCATGCTAAACAGATAACCGCTGCTCTCTTCATGTTCTCGTTGAGTAGCAGTCTTCCCTTTTCAAGCATCGCTATAAGTAATGTAAAATTCACTGTACTGGCTGACATTACGATGCCCCAGTGTTCTAATCCATCCATCCATCCATCCATCCATCCATCATCTATACACCGCTTAATCCTCACGAGGGTCGCGGGGGGCTGGACCCATACCAGCTGACTCAGGGTGAAGGCAGGGGACACCCTGGACAGGTCACCAGTCTATCACAGGGCTACACTGAGAGACAGACAACCAAGCACATTCACATTAACACCTACGGACAATTTAGAATCACCAATTAACCTCAGCATGTTTTTGGACTGTGTGGGAGGAAGCTGGAGAACCCGGAGAGAACCCACGCTACATGGGGAGAACATGGAGACTCCACGCAGAAAGATCCTGAGAGTCCTCACCGGGACGCAAACCAACGACCTTCTCCCTGGGAGGCAACAGTACTAACCACCCAGCCACCTTGCAGCCCTAATGCTTACATGCTCATAGAAATAGATTTGTGTTAGTAACTGCTATATATTGTTATTTTGGTGAACCTGTAGTCACATTTCAGTCAAAGCTGTCGGACACCTCAAAGGAAACAGAAAAGCAGACAGGGCTTTTTATAGGGCCATTCCTTTTTTACACCATCTCGTGCCAGTCCAGAACCCCTGCAGTGGCAAGCTGCTGATCAGTGTCAAATATTATAACCACTAAGAGATGAGACATGTAACATTATCTCCTAACACAGCACATGTCACAGTCTGCAATATAAATTATTAGACAGTAAGTGATCAGGAGGTTCTTCTAATCAGTGTATTGGTTGTGTGTAAAATGGGTGACTGTAAAGACCCGAGGACTTTGGCAAGGACCAAATAATCATAACCAGGCAACTGGAAAACAGCATCTCTGAACCAGACAGACTTCCAGTTAACAATGGAGAGTACCTACTGACAGTGATGCAAGGAGAGGCTAACCATAAAATACTGACAGGGTGCTGGATGTGCTGAAACAAGTCCAATCCAGGGCGGCTCTAATGTGCAGCTTCCAGGACTAAAAGGATCTACTGTTAACAGCATGGAGCCTATATGGCAAGCTGTTTGAACATGTAATAGCTTGATTGTATACGCATAACAGATATCCATAATACAAGTATTTCTAGCCAAAAACACCATTTCAGATATTCACAATGTCATTCTTCCTATTCACAGCTGCCATTTTAGATATCCATATCATTCACCTTCCACAGTGAATTACATCACTCTTTCTACTCATGTATATAGGTTTCTCACTACAAATATCTACAGCTTGACAGATCAAAAACATGTTGTAGATCAAACTGGAATTCTGACGACTAAAAATGTAATTACATGTATCTTGAATTACAGTTTTGAATAGGCTAGGTGCTGTTGCAGATATCTGTAGTTATGGTAAATGCTCTGCACTTAGATAGCGCCTTTCTACCCTAGTGGTACTCAAAGCTCTTGACAATGTGTTTCTTATTCACCCATTCACACATACATTCAAACACCAGTGGCGGCAGAGTGTCCATGTGCCTGCCATTGGGAGCAACTTTTGGTTCAGTGTCTTGTGGAGGGGTAGGGGACCAACCCGCCAACCTTACAATCAGAGGACAACCCACTGTCCACCTGACCCACAGCCACCAATGGTTATGTTAGAAGCTACATCAGAAAGCTAATCAAACGTAGAGGCAGCTTATTTTTCAAATATACTATTGCAACCATTATTACGGACAGCAAGTCATTTTACCGCATTGTCAGAGCAGCCTTCTAGGAAATTTTAACAGCAAACCTTAAACAAATGAAGCTCTCATTCTCCACAAACTCTTTGCTGATGAGCTCTTCCTATTTTACAGCATTTTCTAACATTGTTATTCACCTCGACAGCTGCCATTACTTCAGCGAACACTGTTTAAATACTTTCCTGGCCAACATCCAATAGAACGCCAAAAAAATGCCAGAATTTGAAAATAATATAGCCCTCCTTTTGCAGCTCCTCCCATCCTCCTCTCTGTTCTAAGCCCCTCCCACCAGGCGAACACTTATTGCTCCACATGCAGCTTGAACGCTGTTCTTGTGAGTGACAATCGTCTATTTAAAAACGGGATTGGGACATCACATAAATGCAAAAACTCAACTGTGCAAATAATTGCAAGTACAAAGTGCATGGTACAGTTGTGTACAAGACAACACAAGCTATTACCTGCTGCTTGGAGACAATTGGTGAGAACGGTCAAAAGTCATCCAAGAATCACCAAAAAGCAGGTCTGCAGTGAATTACAAGCTGCTGGTGTCAGTGTCACAGTCAGCACAGACAGCTTGTCATTACCATGACCAGAAATATGTTTTGAGGTTTACAGAATGTTAACGTTGGTCAGTATTTGCACACACATCTGTATCGTGATCTCTATAGTTATTAGTGTGGACGGGCCATAACAGTAGAATTCATTAATGCTGACTGTCAGAAGAAAAGAACGACAAAAACATCACAGTATATGCACTGTCTAATAGGGGGGGGGGGAAAGGTGGCTCAGACATGAAAGATAATTCCAATTGAAATGTCTTGGTTTGAAATTCGTAGTGGGGGACACGAAAAATTTGGGCAATTCGTGTCCCTGGACACGAATCAATAGATTAAGTTTCATGACTATTTCACCGATTGCTGTGAGACTGGGTTGGATTGTCTCATTTGTTTCCATGTAATGAAAACTAATTATAGTAATAAACACTCTGAGTTTAATATGTTAGCCAAATATTTGGAATTTGAATACATTTTAATGTTCAATGTAAACTTAAAAACAAATATCCCATGATATGCAGACATGCTGCATAAAATTATCAAGCAAAACTAAAGCAAGCTTTTGAAATGTTGCAAAGAAAAAAGAAAAACTATTCAAAAATAAGTTAAAACGAAAATGGGAACTGGTTACTGCTATGGAGCGAATGAACTGGGCTGTTTAGTGTTGTCATGGGTAGGAGAAGCTGAAAACTAGTTGTTTACTAACCGCTTCAAAATTTTGTACAGTGAGAAGAAACAAATAAAACTCAGAGGAGGCAACATGGGTTCCTTATGAACACATTTCATTTTAACATTCTTTTGGGAAGATGCACAATCTTTGTAAGGATAAAATTTGTTTTATTTTTCCATTCTCTTTCGGCATATGTTGGATTTTCAGAGCATCGCAGTGATAGTTTTAATATAACCTTTGACTCTTTTGAAAAAGACAGGTACGGAGTGGCAAAGAAAATCACTCACTTTTTACCTGATTTTACTCTGACTTTACATCCAAAGCACAGGCTGGTGTCCTGAGATCTCCTTTGCACCACAGTAACGCAAGTGCCCCAGCTCTCTTCAATAAGGAAAAACACAGCAACCTGATGATCTTCTGCTGCCCTCACCCTGAACCTCGTCAGATCTTCTGCCACAAGATTCACAGCAGAAAGAAAAGAGAACAGGTAAAAAAATAATTATATGAGAGGCTGGGGGGAGAACTAGCCAACGGCTTTTCCTCTAATGATGGGTTTACCACCAGCTCAAGCGGCCAACATCTTCAGCAGGTCCTCTTCATGATGGTAAAAGTCTGATTCTTCACCAGCGGCACAAGTTAATTAGGCAAATGCCATGTGTTCCTGAAATCCAGCAGACAACAGTCTGGCCCACCCACTGCGAAATAATATTGTTAACCGATCAAAATGACTGACCTCATTAATTTCTCCAGACGTCTCCTGTCGTCAGCTCTAGGTTGTGGCTGGCTGCTTCACATTTTACACTTTTTTTCCTTAATAAGGTGCAGAAGTACCAGCAGAAAAGAAATCTAGAAACTTGTGATGTGTGACCTCTAAGTGCCACATCCAACGTCACCCTTTTAACTACTTTCACTCTGTCAACTTATTGTCTGTGTTGCTGTTCTTTGCTGTAAGTAACCACACGCCATGTAACTGTCAAAAAATATACATACAGCAACTTGAATTATCTGTTTTGTTATCTAGAAAATTCTGTGTATCAAATTTTCTAAATGGTATGGCCTCTTAACTTCTTGTGAGTGATTATGATGGATTACAGCTGCTGACTTCTCTGAGCTTATTTAATATGGCCCATTTGATACACTCATTAGACTCTGCCACAAACACTACAATGAGGAAGTCTAAGGACCTGACTACAGACCTGAAGAAGAATATCATTGACTTGAACAAGTCAGGAAAGTCAGTTGGAGCCATTTGAAAGATGCTTTAGATCCCAAAATCAATGGTGCAAACAATTGGTTCTAAGTGTAAACTACATGGTGCAGTTGTGTCACTGCCACGATCAGGAAGAAAACACAAACTATTACCTGCTGATGAGAGACAATTGGTCAGGATGGTCAAGAGTCAATAAAGAATTATCAAAAAGCAGATCTGCAATGAATTAGAAGCTGCTGGAACACAGGTATCACTGTCCACAGTCAAGCGTGTTTTACATCACCATGTGCTGAGAAACTGCTGTGTAAGAAGAAAACTCTTTCTCTAGCAGCAGCACCTTAAAGCTCAGCTGAAGTATATTGCTGATCACATGGACAAAGAAAGCTATTTGGCCACAATGACCAAAAATATTTTGTATTTTGGGGGAGAGAAGGTGAGGACTTTAAACTCAAGAACACCAAACCTATTCGTTATTCGGCTCTGGGGCTGTTTTGCTGCCAGTGGAATAATAGAAAAGCAGGATTACATCCACATTCTTCAGGAAAATTTAAACTGGCCTTCCCAATGTCCTGACTTAAACCCCATCAAAAACCTGTAGACTGTGCTGAAGAAGCAAGTCTGTGTCAGAAAGCCAAACAAATGTAGTTATATTGCACCAATTCTGTCAACAGGAGCGATAAAGGTAAAAAAAGAAGCTCACCATAGGCTTGTGGATGGCTAACAAAAGGTGAATAATTGAGGTGACAATGGCCAAGAAGCATTTGATCCCATATATGTATCTTTGACCCAGCAGATGTTGTCATTTTCCAAATCAGTAGAAACTCACTACTGCCATGATATACATGGGGTTTACAGGTGTATGTTAACTTTTGTTCATGACTTTACCTACATAGTTTCTGGTGGCAACTTTGGGCTAACTGTATGACTGCTGGACAGTTGTGGGATAATTCAAGCACTGTTTTCACACCATAAGGTTGATCAAAAATATAGGTGCAGTGCAGGCTGCAGCAGTCAAGTGAGAATCTGACCAATTTGCTCATTGATAAAGGGCTTAAGGAATTTCTGAGACATGTAAAACTCACCTCGCCTACCATCTGCTCTCCATGTACAGCACAGAGCTTATAAAGTGGATCTTTTGTCCAACGACCCTGGTCTGCCCCAATGAAAAGGGAGCCCTGGCACTGCTGTATAAATGAGTTATGTAATTCAATCTGGACGCAACAGCAGCTTTTATGTTTGGAAGCAGACAGTGACCACATCTGCAGGTTCCATCTCTGTGTAGCCTGGCTTAATTTGTTTGTCATTACTGGCTTGGCTTTCATCTGTGGGTTCTGAGCGAGTGTTTCTGGCACCCTCGGCCTCCGTGTTAATGGACTGCTCACAGCCTCTTCTCCAGATGCCGCCTCGATTCAGTGACAACTGTCCGGCCTGCAATTGTCCACTGAAATAACAAACACAATGTCCTTCGTTCTGCTTGAAACCAGGAAATACATTTGTCTCTATGAGTCTGAATTTTTTAAAGAGAAACAGAGAAGAGGTAGGTGAGCACATAAATGTGATATTTGAGATTTTAATAATGTCAGTGTCGTGTCAACAGGAATTTAACTGACTAGATGTCAGACCTGAAAGCAAGAAGAACATATTCCTAAACAGTAAATTATTAACCAGCAGTGTTTTTTTGTGTACTCAAACATAAAATGTACATTTTTAAACTTTAGGCCACTCAATATGAAATTTCATTCTAAAGTAACTTTTGACAGCAAATAAGGATACAAAGATGACAAGAGGGAATCCATTCATTTGTTTTAAGAACTTTTCACCAGGTGTATTTGGACAAGCTGCATGCACAGGAGGAGAGAGGGATGCCTTGCACCATGGCTGCCATTAGGCCCGTGAAGCAAAGACAGAGAGGCAGGTTTAGAAGGTCTGTTGTCTTTCTGGAATCAGAAAATTAGTCTCCCTCCTGAAGTCCAGCGCTGTGCTCAGAAATGCTTTGACCTGGGATGGCCAGAGACCAATCTCTATGATGGTAAACCATTGCCCCAAGCCTTCCATGTGTTCCAAGATGATAGTCATGTGACAGTGGTTTTACTCCTCCGAGCCCATGTAGACCAGCTAACAGTGAGTACTACCCCCACTTTCAGCTGGCTTCAAGTCTGCACTCGTCACAGACGACCATTGAGAACATTGGCTTGCTACTGTAAGCAATATACTCCAGGGATTTGACTGGAGTAATATGTTTTCACCCATTGTTAGTGGACTGGATGGTCTGCACTCAACAAGGGTCCCACTAAACTAGACACTTCCATGAGCCTTCCTCCACCTGACAATACAGGTGATGAAGGTAGAGGGTCACACTGGCTCCTGTGTTAGTCAGTCAGGCCTGCATAGCCATAGCTCTGTTTCACTTTGTAACCATGGCATCCATAACCCTGCAATGCCTGTTAGGGAAAGTGACTGTACCCAGTATGGAGCTTGAGGGAGAAATACAAGGGGTGAAGCCTGATCCACCAACACCAACAGGCTACCGGGTCCCTGCCACGCATGTTCAGACATCTTTGACATGATTCCAACCCCTTGCAAGTAGCTGTTGGAGGAACTTGTGCGCTTCAACCTTGAAAACTGAACTTCTCTGGTACGTAGTCATTGTAAAACAGTCCATGCAAGTCTGTGGGCTCTCTCCAGATAATAGTGCACGATGATGACCCAAACACAGCTCACACCTATGGTGGCCATTTTTCAAGGCATGCTGAAAAATGACATCATCACCCATCACA
>NW_007577954.1:317053-327587 GCF_000690725.1 Stegastes partitus
GGCTGCAATGGGCCCAGAAATACATGAAGACTAATTTCCAAACAGTCTTGTTTACTGATGAGTGCCGTGCAACCCAGGATGGTCCAGATGGATGGAGTAATGGATGGTTGGTGGACAGGCACCATGTCCCAACAAGGCTGTGAAGTCAGCAGGGAGGTGGTGGAGTCATTTTTTGGGGAGAGAGCTGGTCGGCCCCTTTAGGGTCCCTGAAGGTGCAAAAATGACCTCTGAAAAGTTCGAAGAGTTTCTAACTGTCCATTTTCCCATGGTACAAAAAGAAGAACCGTGATTTTTGTTGCAAAATCATCTTCATGCATGACAATGCACCATCTCATGCTGCAAGGAATACCTCTGCATCATTAGCTGCTATTGGCATAAAAGGAGAGAAACTCATGGTGTGGCCCCCCATCCTCCCCTGACCTGAACCCTATTGAGAACTTCTGGAGCATCCTCAAGAAAAAGATCTATGAGGGTGGGAGGTAGTATACATCCAAACAGCAGCTCTGGGAGGCTAATCTGACATCCTGCAAAGAAATTCAAGCAGACAATCTCTAAAAACTCACAAGTTCAATGGATGCAGGAATTGTGAAGCTGCTATCAAATAAGGAGTTCTAAGCTGAAATGTAACTTGACCTGTTCAGATGTTTTTGATTTAGATAGTTTTTGATTTCAGTAAATATGACCTCCTGATGCTGCAAATTCAACAAATGACCATTTTCAGTTCTTTACAACCTATAAAATGTTTTGGAACTCTGTTGTGCGTAAAAATTTGTAACAGTGCATTTTAAGTTTTTCATTTTTGAAAAAAAAAATACTGTTATCATGGTTGATGACTTGAAAATTATGCTGACTGTCATTTGCATCAACTATCTAGGAAAATTTAAGAAGTATAATTTGCATAATAATTTGGAATGGGGTGTACTATATGTACTCAAAATAGCGCAGACTCAAAGTGCAATTACAGCGATTATATTCAACTTTACAAGACATTTTGTCTTAAAACTCTTTGTTGCACAATTTGCACACAGCCATGCTCTTGTCCAAGCTGCCGCATGCTACCTGTCCACAGGATCCCGCTATTTCTTGGTTCCCATTCATCAAGTAGTGAAATGCCCATGTCGTGTTCTGGAGCGTCGCAGGGAGCTTTGAGAGGCGAAGCGTCAGCCTCATTTGCATAAAGTAGACTTGACTTCAACTTTACGCAAATTGCCCCTGTGTAGCATTAGGCCTTGATAATGTGGTGGTACTTTGAGCCAGAGCAGGTGTAAACTCACCCCATAGCTCGGCAACTTCAGACAACGCCACCTTGGGAATTTCACCCAAGGATTCGATCTACCTCTGTCAACTACCTCAGAGGCACACAGGTTCATTACACCATGAGGCAGGGGACCTGGTTCCATGACAATAATACAGTTAATCTTTATTACAATAAAACTTCACTTAAAACAATTATGTTTAAAAAACAATGGGGATGAGCTGTTCAGAGCTGGCTTACTACTGGGGAGTGTCGACGGGGAAGGAGTGAGTCCCAGGGGACGGTCACCAAGTGAATTCACACAAACACACATGTGAGGGATCAAACAAAAACCCAGGGTTCCAACAGCACACGGGAAGGGGATACCACCACCGTCGGCACCAGCCCACAACCGTGTAATCAGCTCTGAAACAGAAAGCGAAGAGAATTTTTTAAACAAAAAGAAACAAATTCAAAAGAACTTCTAACAGATGCAAAAGAAAAATATATATTCTTAGCTCAAGAAAATGCACAATGAACTGAAAAGAATTGGGACATTAAGGTTCAAAATTATAATACAAGCAAGCAATAGTCCCCAAAACAAAACAATTACAAAACTGAAAAATAATAAACAATCTTCACCAGTGAAGATTTGACAGAAACAGACTGTAAAGTCAAATGACAGAGCCGCCCCACTGTGGACACAATTAAAAGAGAGCCTCTGAGGCTCGACTATAAAACGGTTCAAATCGAACATACAACAATCCCAGCTGCCTTTACAGGGTGGAGCAGCGGCCAGCCAGGCGACCAAGTGGTGACGCCACACCGCAACAGTGAGGAGCAACAACACGGCGCAACGGCAGCGAGGCCAAGCCGCTGCCGACAGTGAGAGGCCAACGAGGTGCCATGCAGCAGTGTGGTGAGAGGAGGCAAGTAGCTTCCTTGGCTCTGCAGTACAGCCAAAGCTACAGAAGAAAAGCAGAAAATCTGTTTAAAAACACACAAATTGAAGTGCACGTGTCTAGCAACAATGAGCGAGTACTCATAGGACGGCGTGCCACATACGTATGAAGGAGAGCGCGTCAGGAGTGCTCAAGCTGCCATAGTGTCCTATAACCACAGTGTGCAATTCAACATGTATGTAGCATCGTAGCCTGAATAAGCCATAAGGGAGAAACAAAGCTACCAGCAGGAATCCGCATTAAGTCACGGAGCAATCAAACCAGCTTGTTTCCTGCAAACGCTTGAAGCCGCGACGAACCAGAAGTGAAGGGGCATGTCCTTGGCCTTAGTGGGAGACAGGGCGTGCAGAGGGCCATAACCCACCTTTCATAGTCCGGCTAATATGCCACGGTTGGCTTACAAGCCCAGGACTATCCTGCTACAATAAGAAAAATAAATCAATAAATCCACCCAACAAGCCAAAAAGAAACCAAAAAAACTTTTTACCCAACAAGCCAAGCAATACAAATACATCTCTGTTTACCAAACTTTCTTGTGCGCTGATGTCACTCAGTGTATCCTTCTACACAGCTGGCTGATGTACTTTAGGTGCATTAGCTATGTAGTTTTGGGCCTAAACCTAGCTAAAGAGTGACGAAAAGCAAAGGTAAACAATTAAAAACAAAATCTAAGTCTAAGAATACTAGTACCACACAGGACGTGATCACCTGGATAAAAGTCCTCTTGCTTATACCTCAGTCCTTCCCGTTTGCCTTCTTAAGCAGACTTTGTGGTTCTTTCAAACAGGAAGGAAATACATTCCTTTCAAATTGTAATTAAAGATGCAGTCTTGTTGTACTGGGGTGTAATTTTGGGGATGGTTGAGGAATAATACACTGCATTGAATGTAATGGTAAGACACATTGCATACATTACATGCGAAAAGAAAATGTACACCCCTCATTTGCAGTTAATTTTGAACAGCCAATACCCTCAAGTTCAAAAGATTCCTTTTGCTGGAGACTTGCCTTATGAAGTGCCATATTTAGACTCATAAGGAATAAATTTGACTTCATATAAATCTGTAAAAGTGATATAGAAATAACTGCCGTCACGGTGTCAGGACCTCTAATTGTAATCCAGTCTTTTAAGAACACAGGCCATGAATGCCTCAAAGCAACACGTCTCAAGTGCCGCACAAGCGTGATGGACGTCTGAAATGAGCCGCTTCTGTAATTCACAGTGCTGTAAAGGTTTAGAGAGACTGTCGGACAACAGGGGAAGCTTTTGAAGAGAGAACTTCCACTGGAAACTAAGCCGATGGTGTAGCTTTCTTTTATGCAGCAAACTAAGAATATCTTGAAATTTGGTAGAAGTTACAGCCATGGGTTATAAATCTGTCACTAGTAATGAAACACAGGGTGCTGCAATAAATTGCTGAAAGAGGTCTTAGGGCTAGAGTGGAAACATGCATATTTGTGTTCGCGTATGTGGGAAAAAAGTAAAAAGATGTGGTGATTTTTTTCTTTTTTTTTTGTCAGATATTATACAATACAAAGAACATGCAGACCAGTCCAGCCTGTTTTTAAACTAATCTGATCTGCACGAATGGCTACCTTGTAATTTACAAGTGACCAGATTCCTCACCCTCACAGAATTATCATCTGTTTAGACACTGTAATCACTGGTTTTCATCTGTTGCTATAGTAACAATGTAGGCATGCATTCACCGAGCTCGCTGCGTTTGTGTGCAACAGCTCCAAGAGCAGCGACAAGCAAACATGCTGCCTGCTTTTTCACAGTGGCATTTCTATTTGCAGAGCAGTCATCATGGACGTGTACGTCGCTTAGCAGCAAAGAAGACCGAAATGTTTAAATAAAATGAAGTCGCGCTGCTTTATGGTGAAATTTAAAACCTCTACAATGCAGTTTCTTCAAATACTTTTCTACTCAGTATGTCTAAATAGCATATTTATTTTCACCCAAGACACTGTTCTTCTCATGTGCACTGACGTGGAACATGTTCCATTAAATTATTTTTTACACAGAGACAAGAGCTGGTGCATAAACATTGCTGTAATTGCTGTTATTATCCCTCTGTCATTTTTACGACTTGGTTTAGGCGCTAGATGGCGAAGACTGTTTCAACTGTACTTTACCCAGACCTCTGTTGAAACTGCATTAGTTAGAAAGGTGTACAGATGTTTATTTGTACATGTGCACATCTGCTCACTGAAATATGTGGAAAGTGTGCACACCATACTGTGATCTGTGACCATAAATTGCCCCGGCATCATCTGGAGTAAGCTTGGCACCGGTAACAACTGGGCTCACAAAGGGACAACGACAGTAATTTAGTTACTGACAGAGGCGTTGCTGCCATTCTGCGCCTACGGCCCCTCCAACCACCACCTCAAACAATCCATTCATACGCATTTACACCAGGCAAGGTGGGTGAAGTGTCTTGTGCCTTCCTACTACCTCCCTCTTTATGTCCCACTTGATCACACAAACAAGAAGAAAACAAAAAACCAAAAAGAAGAAACAATATCACCGAGAACTTTGGTGGACATAGTGGTGTGTGTGGGTGAAAAAGCTGTGTGGCATGTTGAATGTTTAAAAAAATATATATAAAAAATGTAAATTAAAAATAAGGAAAGGTATCTAGAAGAAACAAATTTCTTACAACAAATATGAGTTGGAAATCAGGCACTTCAGTTGGATGGATTATTTATGAATGTAGTTCAGGTATCACTAAATTTATTGCTTCTTTTTTTCTGAATGAAGCAGATTTTTTTTTTCTATTGATATATGATCCATTAGAAGGTTTAAGCTCGTTAACCAATTGCTAATGAGTTTTCAGTAGTCTTGTTCAGCAGCTGGGTAACAGTAACATTGGAAAAAGCCAAATTAGACAGGTTTGTAATGTATTTGCTGGGTGTGTACATGTACAGAGGAGTTCCAGATGCAAACAATATCAGCTTTGCCAACTTGTACCCTTGCATGAGACACCTGCTTTATCAGTTTTTGTGCTTACATTTAGAAAGTAACAATATTTGCTGTTGTGCACATCCGTGGTTCTGCTAGAAATATAAAGGGCATAACCTCTCCAATCATTAAAGTCACAAAATATGGTGCTGGGTAACCTAGCAACAATGGCAACATATTTTATTGTACCATTAAAGGCTGTGTTTAAAGGTATAGTCATTACATATGCGCTGACTTTTCAGTGTAAATAAACTAATATAACAATTTAATCAGCTACACAGACACAGGGTTTGGACTGACTTTATTACATTTTTATTCAGAATACTGATTGTGTTGTGGGACTTCAGGTACCTAACCCCAGCCCAATAGAAATCTTGCAAGAGCAGGAGGCTTTAACTCTGCTGGAAGTGAAAGTGGGCAGTCAAAAGATAAAGTGGAGGATTTACAATGCAAAGAAACCTCCAAATCTGCAGGCACAAAGCTGCCACCTCTGGGTTGAATTGACGTCTGTTCTGCTAAGTTCTCCTTCAAAGATTCACCTCCTCTCCCTGCACAAATTAAACAAGATACCATCAATAAATGTATGGAATGTGTACTTACAGTGCACCTACAGGAACGTGTTTTTGTGAATGGAATTATAATTTTTCTGCCTTATTAGCGAAAAGTATGCATCGCTTTGTTAGTAAAACAGTAAAACAGTGTATTGTCCTGGGTGACAGGAGAAGACTTAACACCAATGAAACTTTATGTTGTCTATCTACTGACATGAATGTTTTGAGTGGAGGCAGAAGGGAACCTGGAAGTTACAGGAGCACATCGTAATGATCAGAAATATAGCACAGGTGGGATTAAAAGAACAGTCATGAGCAGGATTCTGAATTCAGACATTAAAAGGTGAACTTTCCCTCTCAAAAAACCATCATGGCAGCCCTCCACCTGCATTATTTAAAGGGTCACATCACCCAAACTACTCCAAAAAGATTATTTTTTCAGTAACCTGTGGTGGGAGGCTGTCCATCCTCACCGTCTGCCCGACCCACCACACAAACAACAAACTTAATGAATCTACAGGTTGTATCCCTCCTCTGCACAATCAGCACTGTAAGCTGTGTAACTTTCTTGCTGCTTGACTTGAGCAAACATATGCTGCTGAATCCTCATATAAGCTTCTGCTAATGCAGAAATCTGAACCACTCCTTAATATATTATTACTTCCACTGAGTGGAAACAACTCAATAGCAGCTACATTCACACAGAACAAAAAAATAAAAATAACAAATAAAAAAATGCAGAAAGCACAAAATGAAACACTTTTCTTTCTACCCCACTGTTTTTCAAAATAATAGCTTGCCAGCAATCCACCATTTCTGCTCCCTGCAGGTAAAACCCTACTGCTCAGACGAGTCTTAGACCAGGCAACATACACAGCAATTAGACTGTGTGGTAAATTGTTTTTTGCCCACACAAACTCCACAGTTTCACTTTTTTGAATAATAAACTACAGTCTCAACTAGAAACTTAAACTTTTCTTTGGCGTAGAAGGAGATCTAAATAAACTTTGTACTATTTTAGTCTCTTCATCAGGTTTTGCTTGTAAGTGTGATATAATGTGTTGGGCCATAAACTGCATTTATTATTATTATTATTATTATTATTTTAATGTTTACTGTAAGACACTGCCTCTTCTCTCTATCTCTACCTTTCTGGTTATTTACAGTTAACCAGTAAACCAACCCTTTAACCCACTAAACAAGACCGTAGTATAATATTTTATGAGTAAGACGCGTTACATTTCCAAGTACGTCATAAATTAGGCCACAGATACTTTCCCAATTAGTTTAAGATTGAGCGTCCATCTACAAGGCCTCAAGATGCAGGAAGAGCGCCCTGACAATTTCTGCTTCAGTGCATGTTTCCAATCAATTTGTACTTTATAAACCACCAAATATCAGCTGTGTGGGTTGATCTGGGACATTTAGGGAACCGGCCTTTGTTAGACATGTAACTATTGTTTGGAGAAGTTTGACAAGAAACTGAATGATTTAAACCATGAAACTGTTGCTTTTTGAATTGTATATATATAAAAAAAAATAATAGACAATGTTCAATAGCAGTCAATCCCAAATGTTTGTGAGTGAGATCAAATCCAAGAAGTGAGACAAGTGGCCTTGGGGCCAAGCTCGAGACAGAAACCAGACTTCATAAAGCCTTTGAAAATAGTTTTTTTTTCCTCCTTCTTCCCTTTGTGCAGTCTGTTGACAAGCCACAATGACAGAGCAACAAACATAAAATATACTGTAGATGTTTACATTGGCTGGCCAACAATAAATGTATTTCATTTCGCTGAAAACGAAAACGCACAGCGCAAGGATGTTATGATTATTTTTCCTCTTATTGTTAGGTTGTGTGTTTGCTTGGCCTCACTTGGTCGTATCTGTAAATAGAGACAGAGACACACAGAAGGAGATTCAGTGGACTGCCCTCATGAAAGCCTTGAGCAAATTGCTATCTGCTATCAGTGAAGCTGCTCCTTTCTGAGCTGCATTGTGCTGCTATACCTGAACATTTGCACAGTTCCCCCTTCACATTACAAACTGTTGCCTCGACACGTCTCCTCAACAATTTACTATTACCAAAATTAGATCACATCTTCCCAAAAGACAAAGTTGTATCCGTGACAGTAGAGCTCATTAACAGTTGTGTGGTGTTAGATGTGCTACCTATAAATTCACAACCCAGCAAGAGCACATCATACCTGCACAAGCAAAGTGGCATCCTTTTTTCTTGGATAATACACATGGATATTAACATTATAAAAATCAATCCAATGTATGTGTTTGACAACAAAATAGCTCTGCAGTGTATTGAGAAGAAAATGTGCATTTCTGCATCCAGGCTGTGACTTAATGTTACGTAGGTGGTCACAAACTGTTACAAAGCTCTGGTAGGACGTTGTCTGAAATGTAGTGTGCTGAGGGTAGCGTGTCCCGTGGCTCTGAAAGCTCAGAAAGATAAAACAAACCTGTATTTGTACCACAGTGATGGACTGCTCACCCAGCACAATGAATTACATTTCCCTCTAGTTGGTCTGGTCTCAAGGAAATTTCTTGCTCCTTGGGACAGTAACTTTGATATGATGCGAATGAAGCATAAGTCTAACATGTTTGTATGTATGCTCGTGTTAGCAAAAGTCAATTTTAGATAGCAAACCTCAGAAGTCTGAATTCATGTGTTTAAGACTGTCATTGGTAGGCTGTAGTTTCAAGATGCTCAGCCATGGTATTAACTGCTTATTTCATTAAACGGTCTGCACTTATACACACCTTTCTACCTCAGTGATAAGCAAAGCGCTTTACAGTGTTTCCCTTCCACCTACACATTCACACAACAATGGCGGCAGAGCTGCCACGCAAGGTGCCTGCCATCATTAATGATGTGTCTTCCAGCACACACACACAGACCTACACACACACACATACATATATATATAAACACCTTACGGACATGTTAACAAGGTGACTTGATTTTGTTTTACAGAGGGGTCTTTTATAACTGTCTGGAGGGATTTAAAAAAAAAAAGAAAATAAATGTTTCCTGTTAGTCTTGCTGTTATATTTTCAAAATGAGTGGGAATGTTTTCTGTCATATTTCAGTCATTCAAATGTGTTTTAAATAGTTTCATGTTTTTTTTTGTTTTTTTTATCATTGAAACATGTACAAAGGTAGTAAATACAGTCATGGACAAAAATTATTAGACCACCTTGTTTTCTTCAATTTCTTGTTCATTTTAATGCCTGGTACAACTAAAGGTACATTTGTTTGGACAAATATAATGATAACAACAAAAAACACCTCATAAGAGTTTAATGTAATGACTCGGACTCGAGTCGCACACAGAGAGACTTCAGACTTGACTTGGACTCATGTTTTGGGACTCGTGAACAATTATGTTCTCTTTTTTCCTTTCCTTTCCTTTCCTTTCTTTCTTTTTTTTTTTTTTTGGCATATTAACATTGGGGAAACTCTCAAATGTCTGACGAGCTTTAAACCACTTACCGTCCCTATGTCCCGCCGGCGGGACGTGACCACTTTCCAAAAACATTACAGCCATATGTGCTTGCTCCACAATCACGTTTCCCGACAATATACACATCAAATGAAAGTTCTGTCTCCTCTTTCTGATGATATAAACCTTTTTGACCTGCAGCAACCACAGCATTGACACAAAGAGCTTTTTTTACAGAAAAGCAAAATATTAAAATCCAACTTTTCTTACTTTTGAAGGCTCTCTGCAGCTCAAACATCGCTCATTCCTCACCAGCTTTGTCTCAATCTGTCCGGACAGAACCAGTGAACATAATCCAGTAAAATAATTCGGTCCGTAACAAGGCTTAGATCGTCAAAGACACAAATTCTGCAGTAATGTCTTCCCAGCCTGAGATCAGCTCCGGCTGTTTTATTCATTTCTTCTGGCAAAATCAGGCTAAATCTATTTTAGATGGACGTCTCAGCTTTTGATTGACATCTAGTTTGGCCAATACAAGGGCTTTGGTGGGTGAGTGACGGCCTGAAGAGCCAATGGAGTGTCTTAGACAGTCAACCAGGTATGCACAAGTTCCACCCTTATAGATTCAACCAGTCGGGTTGCTGACACAAACTTGTAGCTAATGAGCAGACGAACACGTGGACGTGTCGAAAGGCAGGATTGTGTGTGTGCGGCGGCTGTGGCAGCTGTAGCAGCTCATGAGAAGTGGTGCATAAAGTGTGTGAAATGAGTCAGTCCGCTTTTAGACATTCCGTGTTTTCTTTTTTGGCTGTTTTAGTCACATGATACACACAGGAGTTAGTACTTGATTGCATAACCATTGTTTTTGATGACTGAGTCTTGGCATGTTCTCCACCAGCTTCTGACATTGTTCTGCTGTCACAGCAGTGTGTTCCTGTTGCACAAATTTAAACAAATTTGATTTATTTTTGGGCTTGTGGTTCTCCATTTTGTGTTTGATGATTTTCCACAGGTTTTCAATTGGATTTAGATCTGGTGATTGAGCAGGCCAAGGCCCGGTTCCAATGTTCTGGTTCTCCATCCAGGCTCTAACTGACCTGGCCGTGTGGTAAGGGGCATTGATTTGTTGGAAAATCCAGTCATTGGAGGCAGGAAAGAGTTTTCCAGCTGATGGAAGAAGACTGTTTTTAAGGGTAGCCCTGTACATGACCTGGTTCATTCACACTTCATACAATTGCGTTTGCTTTGTTCCACCCATAGTGAAACAACCCCAGATGGTCACTGATCCACCCCCATGTTTTACTGTAGGGGCAAGACAGTCTGGTCTGTAGGCTTCTCCAGGCTTCCTCCTAACCAGTAAGTTG
>NW_007577954.1:328147-332293 GCF_000690725.1 Stegastes partitus
CATGTGCAGTGCTGCTTATGACATGAAATGGCCTCTTATATACTCTGGGAATACAATTAAGCTGAAGCATGTCAAATAGGACATAAAGTATGATGTAATCAACTGCATTTTTTGTCATGTTCATTGTATTCTTCAGGTAATAAACCTTTAGTGGTACCAGACATTAAAATGAACAAGAAATTGAGGAAAACAAGGGTGGTCTAATAATGTTTTCCATGACTGTATGTCAAAGCACATATACTATACATAGTGTATGGGCCTAGCATACTTTACAAATATGTACTCACATGGTTTCCTGTGCCAAAATGCCTCTTTAGTCTGACCTTCAGATTTAATGTCATTTCCATTTGAAATTATGCAAAAGTAGCATTGCAGACTGACTGTTACAAGGACTTCTTGACAAACACTAATGGGAGGCCATACTTTCGCCTTCCACCACTGAATTAAAAAGCCTTTATTTTTTTATTCATGTGTTGGACTCGTAATGACTCCATCCTTGTTATCTCTGCTGGATCGCTCCTATCTTGAAGAATTACAGAGTTACAGATTAGAATTTTCTTTCTTATTTTAAATGGATGAGAATGATATCTGATGTCTTTAAACTGCGATTGGACTACCATACACCAGTCAGGGCAGCAATCAGATGTTTGCTTTCATTCTGTATTCCACACAGCGAGCCCTGTCAGCAAGAGCTTTTCTATCTGCTGGCTAAATCTTCATCAGACAAGAGCATTGCAGGATTTGAGCTTTTTACTATGCAATTACTATGCTTTAGAACAGCCCAGCTTTCTCGACTGAAAATGTTTGTTTCCAGAAGGTCAAAAACCTAACTTTGCTTTCTACCCTCTCCTGTGAGATCACGCTGCAGTTGCGTGACTCAGCTTTAAACAAGAAATTGCGAGTGTGTTGGAGATTGAGGGTTCTTCAGTTTGTCATTGACAGCAGTAGTCTGACACAGATTTGTCTGGACACTAAACTGTGAATAACACAACAGGAGGCTTTTTTCCATGTGACTGTCTTCATGTTTTTTTGTTTGTTTTTTTGCAGATATTTTGAATTATTCATACAGTACTGACTGGGGCACAAGTAGATACATATACAGGATTTTAGCCATGGTAGCAACATAAATCTGACTATCTACCACAGAGCAGCTCTATTCACTGGGTGTTAGAATACGTGGCTGTTGTTGGCATGTTGCAGGTGCATACAGTCATGCAGTGCAGTCAACCTGGGACTCAAGAACATCACAAATAAAAGCAGATGACAGAGCTGACATCACCTGACCCCTGACACTATGCCGTTTTTAAGTACATTAGGCATGTAGCACCTACAAGTGTTAAAATACAAGACATTTACATCTGCCAAATGCAAAAGTATGGCATTTTAAACAGGAAATGTATTAGTCTTTACTGATCTGAAAATATTAGCATACTGGTGGAAGCAAAATGTGACAAAGTGCAATGGAAACACATTAATGCAATGAATAGCAGGCGAAACATCAGACCTTTGCAGATAAATGAGAAAACTCTAGTATTCATCAGAGCTCTGATGCGTTCTCTTTTCTATTTCACCATTTGAGGTTTGCCTGGCTTTGTGCCATATCATCTTAGTGTGACCTTTTCTTCAACAGCTGGACAACTATCGCCATCACCTGTTTGTCTCAACAATCTAAATTCTAATACAGTTAAGCATAAAATGATTCATTTCCCTCACAAACCTTTACTGTGGATTTTTAGGTTTCTTAAATGTTATTGTTGTGGCTGGGGAAAAAAAGGACAAGTGACAAAAGACAAAATATCATGTTGGAGTTGTAAATGATTAATTTAAATTTTATCACCATGTTTTTATCATCTATCCATCCATCCATCCATTATCTATACACCGCTTACTCCTCACTGGGGCCGTGGTATGTCCAGAATTACCCATACCCATAACCTTCATGTTATTCTCATTAAAACGCTTTCCCTAGAAAATGTGAGAAATTACCAGAACCAAGGTTTTTTCCAAATATATGCAAACTTCATTTCATGATCAACACCTCTGTCACAATCTCTTCATTTAGTGCCATTTGTTTGTCTTTTTTTGATAGTATTGGTCAAATAAAAATTCACTTTCAATCAAAATTTGGCACGAGTATAAATAACGGTTGGCTTAAATGTAGTAATGGATAAAAAATAGCCATTTATCTGCATTCTTATTTTTTCAGATAATTGGTTAAAATGTATCTTTCATTTGGATAGAAACCTTTTCACTATTAAGACATGTCAAGGTGTCAACAAGGCTTTTATGTCTTAAGATACCAGTGTTCTATCTATTCATGTAAAGAATTGTGAAAATATTTTTTTATTTTATAACAAGAATAATATATAGAGAGAAAAATATTCATGAGAAGAAAATAACTTTAAATTGGATAAGAGCATGGCTGTAGTCTTGCTACATGTGCCCTTCAATCCTTTTAATGTTTCTTTCTCAATTTGAATATGTTCTAACCCACAGTCATGGACAGTGTTCATGTTCATGTTCTGGTGCAGCAGTTCTTTCTGGAACTGGTGAGCATCCATTTTATTTCCAGCTGCTTGCTTTTTTTTTTTTTAAGAATAGGAAACCACAATAGCACTTTGTGAGCCAGGAAATTTCTTGCAGTACAGTACTACAACAACAACAACAACAAACTGCTACTATGCATGCTGGTTCGCTGGTTCATTCAACAGTCTCAATTCATGAAATTTAATCTATTGTTTTGTTTCCTGGGACACGATTTGCCCGACTTTTTCGTGTTCCCCAGCACAAATTTCAAACCAATACATATCAACTGGAATTATCTTTGGTGTCTGGGCCACGTTTTTTCCCCTATTAGACAGCACATATGCTGTGATGTTTTGATCGTTCTTTAGATTAAGTTTCGTGACTATTTCACAAATTGCTGTGAGACTGGGTTCCAACAGTAGCTCTACAGAATGCTGGCAAGTTCAGAGTCAATTAAGACCATGCTTTTGGTTACCTTTTTAGGGATGGCAACCTGTTATGTATTAATGTTGTATGACCGTAAATCACCAGCTTGAGAGGAACGTTATTAATAACTATGTGGTTTCCTTGTAACTTTACTGGAACTCAGAATAGTAATTGCCTATACCTCAGAGTTAGGCAAAGTGATATTTTTTATATTCAGTACAAAAGGATTTTTATTTGTATAAAATAAAAACATTACGGAAATGTTAAGGTAATAGGCATATGTACAGTGGATTCAGGGAGTGTTCAGACCTCTTCACACATACTTTGTTGAATTGCTTCATTGTAAATGGATTCAATCCTAATGTCCATCAGTCTACTCCTAATAACCCATAATGTGTTTGTGTTTGGCTCTAAGAGGCCTTTATTCCATATTGAGGCCAAAGACTCTTAATTCGGTACTTTGGCCCCATTGGCAGCACTTACGGCTTAGAGTCTTCTTGGTT
Organism: Stegastes partitus; assembly: GCF_000690725.1. Taxonomy (NCBI): domain Eukaryota; kingdom Metazoa; phylum Chordata; class Actinopteri; family Pomacentridae; genus Stegastes; species Stegastes partitus. The sequence continues at coordinate 331,603 of NW_007577954.1, forward strand.
AAGTCTCTACAGGCTTTGCACATCTGGATTTGAGCAGTTTATTTCATTCTTCCTGGCAGATCTTCTCAAGTTCCATCAGATTGGATGGGAAACATCTGTGAACATCCATCCTCAGGTCCCTCCACAGATGTTCAATCAGATTTAACACTGGGCTGGGCCACTCAAGGACAGTTACAGACGTGTCTCGAAGGCACTCCAGTGTTGTCTTGGCTGTGCTTTGGGTCACTCTTGTGCTGAAAGGTGCACTGTCATCCCAGTCTCAAGTTGTGTCCACTCCTTAGCAACACTTTTTCATGAATCTCTCTGTGTATGGCTGGATTCATGTTTCCCAGCCATCACCATGCTTGACTTTAGAAATAGTATTGGCCAGGTGATCAGACAGCATGCTCTAAGAGGCCTTTAAATGCAATTGACGAACTCCAAGCAGGCTCTCATATGCCTTTTACACAGTGAGGGTTCCTGCTACCTTCCATACATAAAGGCCTGATTGACCATTCAGCTGCAATTCTTGAGCTCTGTCAGAGCAAATGTTGGCTCCTTGGTGCAAATACCCTGGGGGTCTGGATACTTTCTGAGGCCCATGTACTGCACATGATGTCCATATCTCACTTGTTGAAAAATATCTATTGAAACACATTCTTTCTTTGATCTCTACTTTGTACCCACATAGTGTTTTGAAGGTTGTTTTTAA
>NW_007577954.1:332529-352307 GCF_000690725.1 Stegastes partitus
TGTTGTTTTGTGTTGATTTAACTTAAATCTGGATTTTACCTGTTAAACACAGCCATGGACAAAAGTTAACATACACTTGTAAAGACCATGTATAACATAACACTCGAGAGTTTCTAATGATTCCTATAACTCTCTATTTCTATTTCTATGAAGGGATAAAATAAAAAATGTGTGTCTTTGTCACAAAAAAATCATACATTTTGGTTCTTGCATACATTTATTTTAGGTCCTTTGAAAATATGATAAAAATCTGTTGAATGAAAAATATATACAGCAACTTGAATTATCAGTTTTAGTGATGTGAAAAATGTTTTTTATCACATTTTCTTAGTGGTATGACCTCTTACCTTCTTGTGAGTGCTTACAGTTGACTAAAACTGCTGACTTTGCTGAGGCAATTTAATTAGGGCCCATTTGATACACTCACTCGTCTTAGTGAAACACTACAGTGGGAAATTCTAAGGAGTTGGGAACAGATCTAAAGAATCAAATCACTGACTTGGAGCCACTTCAAAACCCAAAAGCAACTGTGCAGTTGTAAGTATAAAGTACATGGTGCAGTTGTGTCACTGCCACGATCAGAAAGAAAACACAAACTATCACCTGCTGATGAGAGACAGTTGGTCAGGATGGTCAAGAGGTAACGAAGAAGCAGCAAAAAGCAGGTCTGCAATGAATTAGAAGCTTCTTGAACACAAGTGTGAGTGTCCACAGTCAAGCTGCTGCTGTTCACATGGACAAAGAAAAAGCCCTCTGGACCAAAGTTCTGTGGTCAGATGAAACAAAAACAAAAAAGCTATTTAGTCACAATGACTAGAAACATGTTTAGAGTGAAGAAGGTGAGACCTTCAATGTCAATAATTCCAAACTTACCATCAGGCATGGTGGTGGTATTATCAGGCTCTTGGGTAGTTTTGCCGCCAGTGGAACTTATGTTTTAAGAAAAAGAAAAAAGAATAATGAAGAAGGAGGATTATCTCCACATTCTTCATCAGTCATCAGTCAGAAGGTTGGGTCTTGGATGCAGTTGGGTGTTTCAATGACCCCAAAACACACATCAAAGATGGTAAAGAAATGGCTAAATCAGGCTAGATTTAAGGTTTTAGATTGGCCTTTCCAAAGTCCTGACCTAGTCCTCTTCAAGAACCTGTGGACGGTACACCAATTCTGTCAAGACGAGTTTTCACAGATCCAACCAGAAGCTTGCCACATGCTTGTGGATGGCTACCACTAGGCGAACAATTGAGGTAAAAACGAAAGGAACATTTTATCAAATATTGTTATTGCTGTATGAATATTTATGACCAAATGGATTTTGTCCTATTGACCAATAATAAATTCATGAAAGATTCAAAATGCGTGATTGTTTGTTTGTTTATTTTGTTCTTTGTGACAACAGCACATGTGTCTGAGTGGACCATATCACATGACAAAACAAAAATGATTACAGCCAGTTTCATCCAGGCAACACACTTTTTCTACATACAAATGAGCTGCAGTAAAAAAACGCTGTAAGTGGAATGAAATAGTCTCCAACATGCCTTTAGTCCAGTCTTTTATTAAATTCGCCAACCAATAAATTTGCAAATGTTTTTATGACAGCCTTGAGACAAAGCCTTGCAGGCCTCCTGAGACATTAGTTCAACCACTTGTATTTGTTGCATGCTGTAAAATGGACGGAACACTACTTGACAGCCAATCTGTTACTCATTGTCACTGGAGCAGCACTGTGACATAATTGATTAGACTCTCTGCCTCTTTGCTTTAACATTTATAATATACTGGATGAGGTGCTTCATGCAAAGACAGTGTGTGTTTTTAAGGCTGCACTTGACTGTTGAGATGAAAATGGTGCAGTATGAGGGATGCAAGGGTATATGGGATGCATTTACTCTGTTGTATAAGTTGCTAAATACATGCAGTTAAATGCTCATTTGCTGTCCCTGTGAAGCTTTCAACTCCTCTCGTGTTTTTTTTTTATTTAGCAATTTGCAATTTTGTACTTCAACTCATACAGCATTTTCCCAAAATCTGTGTTCTGTAACTTTCACCACGCCCGTTCAGACTCAGTCTACCTCTCTGTCAGGCCAGCTGTCAAACATAGTTCATGCAGACCTTCAGAGCGCCAAACGAGTGCTCCAGACTGCCAACTGACAAAGACAGAAGTGTGGTAGCCCAATTTGAAATAACTTTGCAATCTAAAGAATTACAGAGATTTTTTTCTTCTTCTCAGATTTAATCATCTTAATATACAGAGAAATAAAAGAGGGAGCCACAGGGTTTTTTTTTTGGGGGGGGAGAGGTGGTAGGTCAGGTCTAATAACCCTGTTTTGTTTGTACAGTTACTCCCACTTAATCTCATTACATATTTCAGTGTAGCCTGGATAGCTTGCAGTAGGGTTATTATATGAATGAAAAACACCAGTAAATGAAACACATTTAAAATAATGAAAAGTTTGATGCAATGACACAGTGCGTCACTGAGGCGCCTGAAATATCACTATTTCAGAGTGGAGGGGAATTTCAAGCCGAACTGTTAAACTGTCCGTAAGCCATAAACAGAGCGCTACTCTAAACATGAGACATTATCCTGGACTGTGCTTGCCAACTGAGCCTGGAAACTGTGATCTTTGTGGCTGGAAATTCAGAGGCTGTGGTGTATCACTTCCAGCAGCAGGACCTGAGGCGTGATTAGTGTGAGATTGAGACTTCTGGGCGACCCCAGTCCTTAACTCTGATACCCCTCCATTCAGACTGGCAACCGCCGGACAACTGGATCCAAACCGCTCCAACACCAGAGGCCGTCCACAATATCACTTTGCCTTTTTATTGGATCCATTTAAAGGGCCTTTCTCGCTGTTTGGAATATTACAGGAAAGTGTTGTATGTTTGAAAAAGAACAAATATTGAAAAATTCTCCTTTCAAATTATTGAAGTCCCACTTTAATTCTATATATTATTTTTATAGGGTTGTGTTATTATTATTAAAGGAGTCAGTAAACAAAAGAATCTCACCTCATGGCCCTGTTCTGAAGCGTCTGAATCCATCACACTGCAGGGTTAAACTGAGCCGAAGCAGAGCTCTCCTGATGTCTGTATCACGCCCTGTCTTTCAGCTCCATTTCCTTCAGCTTTAGTGACACAAATCTTAACATCTCCTTTTAGAGGACATCATGCTTTGAATGTAGAATTTACTTACATTTTTTAAACAGTTGTCACATTACTATTTATTCACGTTACACAGCAGCAGCAGTAACTTCATTAATTACTGACATATTCTGGTGTAAATAAATAATTTATGCACTTTTTTAATTACTTAATTTTAATTTTATTTTTTTAAATATATATACATTACCAGCAAAATTTAAACAGGGAAATTTTCTTCCTTGCATATCAATCTTCTCTGAATTCAAAGATCGACTGTTAGGTTACTCGACAATCGGCAGATCATCTTCCTCAGCTTCTCACCAGAAGCAGTCAGTGTTCCATCAGACAAAGAGAGATTAAACTGTGGAATAATATTACTCATTTAGCAAACAAGTGTCATAATGTTGAAGGTTTTAAGAGCTGTTTAAAAGCTCATTTGATTGATTTATATTTTACATCTGTCTGTATTCATTTATACTTTGCCTTGTTTTTAAAACTCTGGATGTTTAGTTTTTTATTGCTCAACATATTTTATTCTATTATTGCAGTTCTTATTATGTTTTTATCATTATTAATATTATCATTGCTATTGTTATTATCATTATTATTATTCTCTAAAGATCTAAGTTGTCTTCTTCTTTTTCTTCTGTTAAATGTGGAGGCTTGTTATAAATCATTTTGGTCTTTTTTGCCTCCTCCTGCACTGTATCACTAGTTTTTCTTATTACTTTAATGTAATGTATATTTTAAATGTGCAAAATAAATCGTATCATATAACAAGTGGATTATTACAGTATGTTTTACTGTTTCGCTGCTTAAATGCAATAATATTTGTAGGAGTGATATTGCAGAGAGAATGAAGCCAATTATCTCATCACCTAAATAAAAATAATAATACTAAAATAAATAAATAAGAATAATAAGGCAACTGACAATTAAATAAAGAAAATATCAGTTCCTGTGGATCCTGTAGTGTGTTTGGTTCTGACTATTGAACTGCCCTAGTGAACTGAATTTGTTTTTAATTTTAAAAATTACATTCAGAAAACATCTCTTTTCCAAAACCACCATGCTGGACACAATGTGTAGTTTTAACGAGAACTACTTCTATGGGAGTAAAAACAGGATCCATGCTAGGCTAAAGGCTAACTCCTTCAGACCAGCAGAACCGTCCTCCTGCTCTCCAATGTCCGTTCCCTCCACAGCAAGTTGGATGAGCTACGTTTGCTGAGAGAAACCCGCAGAGTGGAGGGACTGCTGTGTGTTTGCTTTAACAGGTACATGGCTCCATGACAACATCCCAGCTGGAGGGGACGACATCATTCCGGGCAGACAGACAGACAGACAGGAAGCTAGCTCTGAACTTTTCCAGAGCCGCTGCAGGAACAGGACTCTTAACATTGTCAGGGACTCCTCACACCCTCTCCATGAACTGTTTGAACTGCTGCCATCAGGTAAACGTTTCTGGAGCATTAAAGGAAGAACCTCCAGACTGATCAACAGCTTCATTCCACAAACTGTCAGAATGCTGAACTGCTGATCCAGATATGCAAACACTTCTTTATTTAATTGCTTTTAGTTTTTGGATCCCGAAGAAACGCTCTCTCATCTTATTTGTACTTCTGTTGTATGTACAGCAACATGACAATAAACTTGATTTGATTTGATTTGATTCAAAGCCTTTATCTGTACCTGCTTACTTGCACTATGGTCTGTGAATCCAGGGTCAACTCATATGGACTCCCCTTCCTCACAAATCCTACTCTAACCACTGATATCACACAATCAGATAGTTTCGTCAACTGCTGTTTCCAACTTTCTCGAGTTTTGCGAAAACATGAAAATTTAAATTCTACAATTAAATGAAACGTACTGATGAAGATCATGTAACATAACAAAACAGACCCTGAGTTGTTTAGTCATCTTGTTTTTATCTGTTTAACAATAGAGCAAAAGTCATCATGGACAGTTTGTGCTCTGATGAAATCCATTCAGCTACCACAGTTACTTTACAGATTATGTTCGTGTTGCTGATAGAATCACAATGCTGCTTAATGAGGTGGAACATGTAAGGGCAGCTTTTCCATGTGTTTCTTTATTAGATGTGTTATTATGAAGTCTGATTTGTGTGGGAGATAATGACTGTACAAATACATTTGGCAACAACTGTTCCTTTGGCAAAGCCAAGTGCTGCTCGTGTTAAATTTCAATAGCCATTTCTTCTAAATGTGTTTCTGAGTCTGTGTGTGTCCTCTTTGGAGACTACACTAACACAACCTCCAAGGCACATTCAGCTGGATTATACCCACCTGTATCAGATGACTTTGGGTCCACCACAAAATATGTATCTTGGCTCAGAAAACGTGATTTATTGATTTGTCAGCTCCATTTATTACATACTGCAAGCCCACAGGCACAGGATGACAGGAAATTGCAATAAATAACCAAGACGCTTGCAGCGAAAACATTTGAGGTTTAATTTCATCCATTTTAAAATGTTTTTTTTTTTTTTCATCTTGCAATTCAATTGTCTGCCTCCTGACAATTTAAAAAAATAAATATTCATAATGGGTCTTTTGCTTGGAAGTTGGATAAAGACTGTATTTTAAAATGCTGGAAGTATTTCATCATTTAGTCTCCACTGTTTTTGCTTTCTGGCAAATATATATATATATAATTCTATGTTTATAAAAACTTAAAGTATATATATATATATATATAATTCTATGTTTATAAAAACTTAAAGTTTTTTAAACATAAAATTTGTTGACGTAAGCCCACTCGGGTGGCAACTAACCACTGGTATTTACTGAAATAAACAGCCATCTATTCCGATGAAAAGTGCACAATTACTAAATGACTCACTGAATAATCTATAAAAACAGTAAAAATGCTGGTTGTGCACTTTTGTAATACTCATTAACTGGATGTATAACCTAACTGAAGGCATTCCAACAAAGTTTTGTGTCAGCACTTGTGTTATTAGAAATTTTGACACCAAGACTTTTATTTTTATTGTTAGTTATAAATATTGGTTATTGCTCTCCCTCTGTATTAATAGCAGGTGTTGGTATCAGTATCATCCATCCATCCATTATCTATACACCGCTTAATCCTCACTAGGGTCATGGGGGGCTGGAGTCTATCCCAGCTGACTCAGGGTGAAGGCATTGGACACCCTGGACAGGTCACCAGTCTATCACAGGGCCACACTTAGAGACAGACAACCAAGCACACTCACATTCACACCTACGGACAATTTAGAATCACCAATTAACCTCAACATGTTTTTGGACTGTGTGGGAGGAAGCCGGAGAACCCGGAGAGAACCCACGCTGCACGGGGAGAACATGCAAACTCCACGCAGAAAGATTCCGGTGCCCCCACCGGGACGCGAACCGGCGACCTTCTTGCTGCGAGGCAACAGTGCTAACCAACTGTGCCACCCTGCAGCGGCATCAGTTTTGTCACTGACAAAAAAAAAAAAACACTTAAAAGTTGGTTGCTGACAGAAAAAACTCAGGTGAGTTAATGCTAGTTGTCGTATTTATCTGTTTGGCAGAGATAGGTGACCAGCTTGCAAGCTAAATGTTTGAACGAGGAACAAGTCTTAGCACAAACTTGCACACAGGTCCTTTTATCCTTTTATATTGGGGCTGTTTAACCGATGTTCTAAAGCACCATCAGTCTACTTGCAATTTATTTTTCATCTATTATTAAATGTGACTCACTGTACAGGGAATAGGTCAGAAGAAAAAAGCTTGAGTTTCTTTTTCAACAACGCTAAAAGAACCAGCAGTAAAAGTAATAAGTCTACTCCAAATAAACATTACAAAACTTTCCAGAAAACCAGAATAATCATGTATGCAAAAGCATGCTATGTAAGCAAATTAAATCCGAGAGTGAGCCTGGAACAATATTCCAACGGAGCAGTTTTACTGAGGCAGACTTCAGCTCCTGTTGCCTGGAGCTCTGAAGCACCCAGCCAGAAGACACAAAGCAATAACAGAAGCTGCCATTTTTGAATGAAAAGTGAAAAATAAAGAAAAAAACAAAAAAGTTCATATGTTGCTCCATTATTGCATTCTTGTCACATTTCAACCTTTATTCATGCTTTGTTTTTAAGTAAGGTTCTGCACAGGCAATTGAAAATTCCCATCAAACCTCATTCATGATTTATGGGATGTTGCATCCTCTCTATCAACATGACCTTTTGTATTCATTGTGATTTTTTATTTATTTATTGGTCAGTGAAGTGAGCCGCTTCTGAAAACATCTCACTAAATGTAGAAGACTGACTTGGTATCTGACATGCCTCGATAAGTGAGGTCAAACGCACTTGAACTCTGCTGTGTGTGTGCGCATGCTTGTCCTGTACACTCGGTTGGTAGCTTTACTGTAAATACAGCACCTGTGCTTTGTGTGCGTGAGGGACGTATTGAGGTTGTGCCTGCAGGTCTCCACGAAGCCACATCACTTTTACTTCAACACTTGCAGATCTGTGAGGTCACCGTGCGGCGGTTGGACATGCTGTGCCACATGATTGCCCTCCTGCCAACCTTGCCCCAACTTCTTCCTGCCTTCTTGTCTAAAGTGCCCCCCTCCCTCCACTGTTACCGGGGAGAGTGGAAGTGAGCTGATGGATCGGGAGTGACAGCATGTGACCCACAACTCAACTCTTCAATGTGGAGCTATTCTACTCATGGAGGCTTCCCATCAGCCCCTGCAGCAAGCCAAACCTCCATCTGTACACAGACAATCACACTAGCCCACTCATGTAACATGGCAAGTTCATGCTGTTGCACTTGGAACATCGTGGGACCGAACGTGGACTCTCAACATGCTTTTGAATAAATGGAACATTCAAAGATAAATGTAGGAGGCATCCACTTTATACCTGCTTATTGTCATTTTATTGTAAAGAACACAAATGAACAATGACATTGCTAATATTCTTACGACTTTACCTTCCATTAACTTAAAATTCTGAGGCTACAGTAAATAGTAAGACAGTATATACGGTCAGAAAAGCCCAGAGGTACAGTGTGTAAGAGTGTCGTTAGATGGTATGCAGACGGGAGCATGTGTTTGTCTCTTTGACAAAGTGTCAACATCATCACTGGCTTCATTCTGAAGAAATCCACATTTCTGAACTTGTCATCAGAGTGGAGGGACAGTGTGAAAGAGGCTGGAGGTTGGATGACCAACAGAGCTTTTCATTAAGGGTTTGGAAAAGATCTTGTTTTGGCTAAATGCAAATTAATGTGTTGTTTTTTCTCTCTCTCCTGATAGATCCACACATCACACATAATACATCCAAAGCTGAAAATCTGATGGATACTTCTGACGTTTTTCAATATGATCATTCAGCATGAGCACAAAAAAACGTTTCTGTAAGACGGGGAGTGTTGTGCCCAAACCATGCTACAGAAACACACTGACTGTCTAAAAGAATGCCAGTAAGTGAGCAGTCACATAGTTTTTTATATTAGAACATGATAGCAAAAGATACATGAACATTTTGGGGAAAAAAATGCTAAAATGCTTTATCCTTGGTTTTTTCCATCGTTCCTATTTGCTCACAAATTGTAAAAAGCAACACTTTAATTTCTGCTAAACAACATAAATCAAAAGAAAAAAAAAGTGTACAACATGTAACGATTTCAATCAGAAATTCATCTTTTGACTTTGCCTTAACCTTACATACTTGAAAAAGAAACTGGAGAGTTGAAACATCATTTAAACTCTGTGGATGCTTTTACAACGTGCCCTTCATGCACACACAGTTTTAGCGTTCTGCTCTTTGGCCTTTTAAAATGGTAAAAACGGAGGGAATGACATTGAAGAAACCAAAGCAGGGAATATTCTAATAAACTCTATATATTTTTCTCCAGATTTTCAGTAAAGTAACCGCTGAGATGATACAGTATGTTTACATTTACGGTTCTCAGTCTATGTTATATGTACAGTACGGCACATGTTGTATGCATGTATGTTTATTTATACACTCGCTGAGCTCTTCATTAGAAACACATGTGCAGTCTAATGCAAACTCATACAAAGCTCAGCCATAGATTCTCCTTTTAGCGACTTGTGGTGGTGAAGTGGACTGTATGTATTGTACTGAAAAGTGCTCCTATTATTCCTATAATGCTGCATTTTGTCTCCTCATGTAATAAGGTGAGCGTAGAATTATCACCTTTGTGACAATTTTAATCATAAATAAAATCACAAGTTTCATAAAAGTTTTATTGAATTGGACTGCATTAGATTACTTAAGCGTTCCTAATAAAGTCCTCGGTGATATTCACAGCATGGCATTGTGTAACTTTTGTTGTGTTCATTGTAAAAAAAAATAAAAATTGTTGTAACTCATTCAGATGATTGTTTTTTTTGACAGTGAGTGAATGAATGGCCATGCTGGTGGAGGTAGTAGATTTTATAAAAAATAAGATTCTCATTGTCCGCTTTCGGCCAACAAGTCCTGAAAAAACTGAGCGATCAAAGATTATTTTGTACATACAGTCAGATTTAAATTGTTCACAGAGGAGGCGAATAGAGTCAATAAAATAGAAAATAACACAGGTGTACAATTGTACCAAAAAATTACTAAAAAACACACATTTAATTTTCTTTGAAACAAGATGCATCACAATTAATAAATTAATAAATTAAATGAATCATAGTTAATGGTCATAATGTAAACTATCTTTAAAAAAAAAAACAGTTTTGGCTTTAAAAAAATAAAATAAAACAAATACTTGTAATTTCCTTTACTAATCTGCTCTTCGTAATATTTATTCAACATCCGGTTTTAGAGGGACAATCACAGCTTGTTGCAGATTTTTAAGAAGCTCTGGGAAAGTGGTTTTGACATTTTGGCTTTTCAAACTTCTAAAAGAAATTAAAGTAATAAAATCTGTAAAAACCTTGACTGACCACATGTGAAAATCAGCTGCTAAATAATTTGCAAAGTTAACTGTGCAAAACAATCAACCCAAAATAAAACATGACCAACGAAACTGAAACGAGGGCAGAACACACGGCAGCATTTCACAGTTCAAACCACTCGTACACTCGCTGTAGCAAGTCCATTAATATGTGAAGAAAAACATTTAAAAAAGAATATCTGCATGTTAGCAACACATATGTTAGGTCTAAGATTTAAAGTTCATGTCAAGTGTTGCAGTTTGCAGTATTTGTATCTATACAGTATAAAATTAGTGATTAAATAATTAATTGGGGATTTATGAATAGACAGCGCTGTGAATGATCTACGACCAGTCAGAACCTCAACATCCCACAGTCTGCTTTGTATTTTTAAGAAAGGTTTGCACATAATTTTGTCGTACAGGTGCAATGACAACAAAGATATATTCTATTTTATTTGATTTAAAGTATTTCTCGCTGAAGCAAAATGGAGTTGCATTAGTTACCGACACACAAATCTTATTTTGTTTATTTATTTTTTAAAAATTTGTCTGTGTGGACCTTGGACAACTTGCTCAAGCCTGCATATAATGTGAATTTCCTGACAATTCACACACGCCATGTGAGTGATAACCTGAAAAGTTGACTTTGAGATTCTAAAAGCAGATCACTAATCCATTTAAAAAATAATAAATCATCTTATTACAAAGCCTTAAATGTCCTTTTTGCCTGTAAAAACATCTCTTCTGCTAAGGAACTAGAATACAGATTTCTATGTTTTATGGGCTGAATTTTATGAGAAAGTCTCCTCCTCCTTTCACATACCTAATCTGATAAATTACTCACAATCCCTTAGAAGTCGAATCAATAACACACCACCAAAGTCAACTATATTGTGAGTTTCTTTTTCCTTTTCTCTCCGGCTCCTAAATATGTCAAATGCATGTTTACTGCACACAGTATAAATAAAATTCACCCTAAGTGGTTGTGCCAGGTCATGGATGCTGGCGCTCTCATTTGGCCCTGGATGGCCTTAATTCCTTCTGTCAGGCAGTAATCAGGTCTGTTTCACATAACGGGCCATTAGTTTAAAGAGCAAATCTGCTCTCGGCGCTGCTGACAATGGACAAAGTGTGTGTTTGTATGTGTGCTGCAGGAAGAGGTGGTCTCTGTATGCCAACCCTGACCTGGCAGGGCTAAAATAGTAGGAGGGATGGATATGTGGAAATAGAGGAGTTGGAGGAAAAAGAAAGAAGGGCGGCGTTGCGAGGGGATGGCACAGCCGCACTCATCGGAACTACTCGAGGAAAATGAGGCTGACAGGTCAGAGTGTGCCCCGAAGATGTTTCCATTTTAGCTCCATTCAAATCTGTAATCGCTGCCCTCCGCGTGAACCCGCTTCTCTAAAAACTCAAAGATACAAACCTTAAAAAGGAAGTGGCTTGTATCTGCCTCATCCCCAGGGGCCGCGGACTTCAAACCGTCCCCAGAATGTCGCGCTCTCTCCGGTCCCGGCGCCAGCTTTAGGAGACCTGAACTCAAAGGTTTGTTTCAAAATAAAAAACATGCAGGAGACAAGCATTGACAAGAAGATTACAACTCTATGCTATCACCCACCAGCCCAGAGGACTCCTAGAGAGATGTCGTCGTCTCGTTAGATCAGTCCTCGCCAGCACAGTCTTGCGGCAGATAATTGGAAACATGGTGGGGCAAAAGTCACACAAATACCTAGCACTGCAGTTTCACCATGGCCCGGTGAAAGTTAATTCTCTCAGCGGAGAAAGGCGGCTCTGTGCAAGGCTGTATTTTCTGTCCGTCCATGTCTGGCAGAGAGGAGGGGGAGGGGGGGTTAGGCCACTCTTTACCATAATAGCTTCAGACACAGCCAGCATTTGCTTTCATCTCTCAGGGGGAGGACTGACACAAACGATTTTCGTTCCTCTCCGGACTGCCTCTATTGGATAATCCACACATGTGCGCTTCACTTTTTAATTGATTTTATTTTTACTTTTTCACAAAATATGTTTGTCAGAAAAAAGGGTAAATGATATTTGTTAAAAAAAAATTAAAAAAACATGAACCAAGGCAATGCTGGTAGAAATAAGGTTTTTATATCACGGCTCAAAAAAAGTGCTTTTCAACCGGACAGCTTTTAATGATGCAGCTCAAACCACACTGTTCAGTTTGACTGGGATCTTGAGTGACAAAAGCTGTTATGCAACGGCTGAAACCAAATTCAAATAGAAAGCTATCGTAATATTTGGTTAAAAGAAGAAAAAAAAAATAAAGAAAAACTTCTGCTTTTGTGGGTCTGTACTTCTTTCAAAATTGTAAATACCAAAAAAGAAAAAAAGAAAAAAAGAAAAAGAAATGATTCTCTAATCCATGAAATTTCTGTCAACTATGTTACAAACAGAACTAGTCTGAGATACTACTATTACTACTACTTCTACTATTACTACTACTACTACTACAACTGCTACTACTACTACTACTACTACTACTACTAATAATAATAATAATAACAACAATAAAGTTGGTCTCAAAGCCATGGGACCAAATGTCAGTATTTAGTTCAAGAGTGGACATTTTGAACCTTATCTATAAAGGTATACGACATGATGGCTTCCTAACAGTGCTGCCGTCTCACTTCTCGGATGCCATTTGCAGAACCTGTGCAGTAATGTACAGCCAAGCTAAGAGCACAGTCAATCTGAGAGGAAAAGTAGTTGATATGTGGCTAGCTAGTTGAACAACTGGAGGTTTCTAATCATTTTTGAGTCATTCTACAATTGGAGATGAATTTCATGTCGACTGATTACAGACGGTCTACTATGATTAGCATTCTGTGCATCCTGTGGTCATACTGTGTCATACTGTTTATGTTAATTTATTTATTTTTTTTTTAAATCTATTTTAGATTTACTCTAATTACATAAACCTGCAATGTGGAACTTTTGTCTCAATCGTCTGGCATTCATGGCCCACTTTCTTTTCTAGACTGTAACTGGCAAATGTTCCGCACTTTATTTTCAGCTAGCTTCTACAAAGCACCGTGTGTTTCTTGTTCACACATTCACACCTATATGCACACACTAATAGAAATGCTTGAATACCTTCAGGAGCGACTTACGCTTCTGTGGCTTGACCAAACAGGCTTGCACTTAGTGGACAACTTGCTCTGCCACCTGAGTCATTTCCGCCCTGAGCAACTAATATCCTGCCTCTGAATGTTGAGCTTGTTTGTTTGTTTTTTATCTGGAGCATGAGGAATATGTTTTTAAAGGTAAGTTAAGATTCCCAGGTTTTTCTTCTGTAGTCTTCTGATGACTGTAACCTACTCCGTCTCCATCACTACGGTTGCTCACCTCTTCATGTTGGATAAACCAGTCATTGCTGGTTAACACAAAACACACTGTTATCAATGCACCCATGTAGGAATGTTGCTACTGAAACTCTTGTATACAGCAACATACAGAGAGATGTACCTGAAGCTGAAAGGCTGAATTAGCAGAACAGAGTCCCACACAGTCTTCTGAGCAGCATCACACAATGTCACTTTCTCCAGTGGTGAAAGGCTCAGTCAGTAAATTGGCTGTTTTTCATTGCAGAAATGTTAAAACATTGTCACACTCCAGTAACATCCATCCATTATCTATACACCGCTTAATCCTCACTAGGGTCACGGGGGGCTGGAGTCTATCCCAGCTGACTTAGGGTGAAGGCAGGGGACACCCTGGACAGGTCACCAGTCTATCACAGGGCCACACTTAGAGACAGACAACCAAGCACACTCACATTCACACCTCAAGTAACATAAATTTAAGAAATCCATATATGTTTATGGAATATTTGCACATATCTTTGTCAATCAACATGATGCACATATATAATAAATTACCCATAGACATAAACACAAAGTCTGTTATTTACCACATGTTCATATCTGGCTATATATCAGACTTTGGTAAAGAACAGGTTTGTGTGCCATTTGAATGCCAACAGAAGTCCCGCAAATAAAAAAAAAAAAAAAAAAATCATAACAAAAAAATGAAAACAACAGTGAGTTTGACATTTGCGTTTTAGACGTAGTCACAGTCGTCTTAATATCACTGAGTCTTCCTTTCATTTATTGTGGCATCATATTAAATTTTTGTGGGGAAAAAAAAAAAGTCAGTGGAGTGTTTTCCTCCTGCTGAGAGACAGACTGTCTTCAGATGACTCGTGCATCTGGTCTGAACCACCTGCGAGTTTTGTTCATGCCACACGTGAGCGTCTTATATTATCCCGACGAAAACAACCCAAACTTTGTATGTTTCTGCTGTTTTCCGAAGTTTGTACATCAGCAATATGTGCTCAATGAGGCACAAGTTATTTTATGTTTCCCCTTCAGAGCGCCGTGGCCCCCACGCCTCCAGGCCAACTGTACTTTCCGGAAGCTCTTTTTCCTCGCTGCGCCCTCCAATCCTCCTCCACCCTGTCAGGCCCCCACTTCTTCTTCTTCTCCCCCTCCTCCTTCCTCCACAACCAGCGACATGGCATTTGCACTGCTGAGGAGAATGTGAGCTAATGAAAGTGTAAAGCCTGTGTTCACTAGAGTATAAAATTCACATTTGGCCAAGACCGGCTGTGCAATCTGATATTATGAGCCCGGCCGCAGAGACAGCGAGGGCTTGAAATAGCACTCAAAAAAGGCACAGTGAGGCAAACAGAGAAGAGGGACACAGCCGAAGTGTATTTTGGTGAAATGTTTTTTTTTTATTATCGACAGCAGGACGAGGTTTTGTTCATTTTGTAGCAGAATAGTTAAGAAGTGTCAGACATCCTGTAACTGTGTGGAGTTAATGTTAAACCACAGCTCTGCCTGAAACCTCATCAAGGTGGCTCAGTCTTTGTCTAAAAGAAAGAAGAGGTGCGAGAGATGAGCCAGATGCAAGGTACCGTACGCCGCCATCTTGTTGCTTGTATACACAGAGCAGCCGCTTGCCCTTATTAAATGGAGGTTTGCCGTGGACAGAAATGCGGTCAGAGGAGGCGTAAAGTCATGACGCAAACAGCGTGGGGAAAAAAAAAAAAAAGACTCCAAGCCTCTCTCTGTTGTGACGAAGCAGGCGGTGTTGGAGATGGAGAGATTTCTGTACAATTAAAAAATAAAAGACATTTAATTAGATCGCACCTCAGCCACGGCTCCTCTTGCAGTAAAGAACTAATTATCTGCTCCTCGTAGATACATCTTTTATCATCTCCGTGCTCAGCAGCCCAGTTCGCCTTATTGTTTTTGAACTAGTTATTCACAAAAGTGCAGTAAAGCAGCGACGCTATTATCTATCTGCACGATGAAATAGCGGCAGTTGAGGAAGTTTAGGCAGAAAAGGCGAGCGTTTTGTTGAAACAGTAGCCCCGCTTCACCCAGGTCAAAAGTTCAGCCACATTAAGGCCGGTTGACCTATTTTCTTTGCTGAAACTTGGGAATCCATCTTTCTTCAGTTTGTCCTCTAGCCTCTGTCTGTTCACATTAGTCACTACAGCAACGTCTCCCTCCCTCTGAAATACTACAGCCTTTCAGTTATGTAAAGATTGAATCTGTTAATGCTTCGTATCAATAATATAATCAGGACTTGTATTGCTGTTAACACCCCTAACGATATGTAATAGCAACACATTACCTTTATGTCTCCACTGAAGCGATGTTTTGAATTTCTTCCTCATATTTTACCGCTACTGATGTCTTTATATTGGAATAATTACAACTGCTACTACTACTGAATCACTTGTGCTATCAGCGTCTGCCCCTATGCGCCTCTATACATGTCTTTTATTGTGGCCTTGCTTTTATTGCGTTTATTATTGCTGCGTGTCTGTGTATCGCCTGCTTTTGTAGATGATGGATGAATACCAGATAATGTAGCACAAGGTTGGTTTTTCATTATTCATCGTCGCTGTGAATGGTGATTCAGTCTTACATGTTTTAAATAATAATAAGCCTAATTTCCCCTCTTTATTTTTGTATTCAACTAACTCACGCACCGTTACAGTCACGTCCGTAAACTGTTTCTGTAAAATAGCCCAAGAAGCAACATAAAGGTACCGATGCTATTACTGGTTTACATTCACATGTGTTCGTTTGGTAGATGTGTTTATCTAGCGTGCAAGTGTATAATGTAAGCCGCATTCCACATTACAGCAGTGCTGCAAGGCTGCATGTGTATGAAATAACACACGTAAATACGTGTACTCCCCTATAGTGTTATAAAGAACACCTGTGCAATCCAGTCTGATATCTTATACACCCCGTTAAAACACATGAAGGGGCCAAAAAAAATGAAGAAAAAAACACCTCCAGCACCCGCGATGAAACACAGTTGGATTCTCTTATTTTTAAAAACATCAACAAAAATTAAAAACGCGTAAGATTCATTAAACTTTAAGGTACATCAGTTGTTTTAAATTGCATTAAATTTCACAGGTGTTCCTAATAAAATGCTCGGTGAGTGTGAACATCATTTGGAAGAAGAGAAAGAACATATAAAGACGCATTTACTCCACTAGTTTTTACAGGAATACAATAAAATAAGACAATAAATGAACATATATTTACACCAAAAACTCTTCATAAAATATGACATCGACAGAAGTGTTGCCGACAGTAAATAAAGAAAGTAAAATTTTTGTCGCAGCTGAATTAAATTGCTGCTCATATTTGAATATAACAGTAATAAAGAGTATGTACAATAATGTTTAATATTATAACACAGGCAGACACTGTATTATTTAGATTTTACAATATAAATGGAAGTATCCAGTGACATACAGCAATACTACTGTGTAACCAGACCTTATTTGAATATTATAGTATCGCGTTATCACACAAACGCTATTGTAAACAGACGTCTAACATGATTCGGATCGTGGAAGCAGTGCACATGAAATTCATCATTTCACAGGCAATTATGATGATTCATTGTTAGTCACCGTCATCAGTCACAAACACCGGCCAAAGTTTTCGAGGATGAGAGGCTGATAAAAGATAGGGGTCAAAAGTCGGTTGTTTTTCTGCCGCAGAACAGGATATGTGCGCGGGGTGAGTCAGTGGAGCATCTTGAAGAGCCAAGCTGGCAATTATCATCAGGCAGGAGCAGAAATTACAGCCATAGCTATATGATTGCACGCTATCACATTTCAGCGAGGCCGCGTTCAGACTGAAAAACACAAACTTTAGCGGGCTCCGTCTGGACTCACCCTGACACTTCAAAGTTCATTATATTACGCTACAGTTTACATGGTATACACGGAGGACAGGGGGATCTGGAGGGCAGCATTTGTGTCGTAGGTATGTAGGCCAGTATGTGTGAGAGAGTGGTGGCCCTTTAGCAATAGGCCATTATGATTATTACAGGGATTTCTCCTTCACGTTCACTCCCTGTAATGCCATGCGTGCTCTCGGGTTTTTATATAACCAGGTGAAGCTGTGTCAGTGTGTGCTGCTCAGCTCTCAGGTGGACCGTCCGTCCGGGCGTTCGGACTCGTTCATCCACAGCTCAGCTGATAATGTGCCCTCGTCTATAAAGAGTATGAACAGGACACATGAGGTAATGTGACTGTGTGCTGCAGAACAAAGCGTCTGATCAAACATAGTGTTAGAAAATAACGGATGTTTGAGATGTGCCCATGTATAAGAGGAACAGTTTGATCATGTTTTCTCTATTTAATTAAACTGTTGCATATTTTTTTAATAATACGTACAGATATTAGTGTCTTAATTGAACAAGAATAATTTAAGCTATTAGCAAAATGTCAAATAAATGTAAAAAAATAAAGAAACTTTCAATGAACAAAATTCATCTTGTTACCAAATACGCATATACTCAGAAAAATGTCCGTCACATGTCACTTTACCGTTTTTCAAATTTAATTTAAAAGAAAATGTCAATAATTATTGTCTGTGGTTTTAAAATGTTGCTCATAAAAAAAAGGTAGTTTCACTCCAGAAAGTATGTGACACTGAAAAAACCGTCAATATTATCATTATTTTTGTGTCAAATATGTTCAAAGAAGTCAAACAAAATTCAAAAGCACTGCATTTTATTATTATTATTATTATTGTTATTATTATTATTATTATTATTGTTATTGGTATCGCAATTTCTGTGATTTTAAATCAAATTAAAATGTAAGTGTTATGATGAGAGACTGACTGAGGAAGTGGCCCTTGGGGCTAAAATCGTGGCTGTAAACATATTTCCATTGAAGCAGAACACTCAGCATAAACCTGCTAAAGGTTTATTGTAGTATGACTGTTAATCATAGCTCCGATATTTAGTATTTCCTTTTTTTCAAACATTGTTAAATCATTTGAATCAAAATGTTTTCAAATGTCTTTGATTTTCCCATGCATATAAAAAAGGTCAAACATAACTTTTTATGGCCTTTTTTTATTTGTTTATTCATTTATTTTATTACTTTTTTTTTCCTCAACGTGGCATGCTGAGTTTGGAATGCAATTTGTCATATTTTTGTCAACCAAAGCTTCATAAATAATTGCAAATAACTGAAAAAGTACTGCATGTATTGACGATGTTGCTGACCTCTGGAAGGTTTTATGCGTTTTTCATATAAATATAATTTGTTTATATGCTTTGCACTTGATTGTCACCTTGCATGAATCATTCATCTTCAAGGCAAAAGCAAAACATTTTCAAATGAAAAAAAGAAAAAATCTGCTTTTTTCCCCTCTAAGTGGAGATGTTCTCGTGTGTCTCGTCCTTCGGTGTTTGAGTGGGCAAGAGTGTCACTGAGAGGTCACTCAGGGAGGGAGAAAGACGGACAGAAAGAGGGAAGTTGTGTTCAGCAGAACTACTTGGTCGGGGTGGGGGCTGGAAATCACACTCAAATGCAGACAAGTCAAACTCACCTCTTGATGTATTTTCGTAACATTGCAGCAGTAGGACTTTGGAAAGGCTTGAAAGGGGTGTGTGGAAAAAGGTAATGCACTTTCAGAGTGCCATGCGTATAGCATTTCAGACGGCAATTGCCACAGAGAGCCACTCTGTCCTTTTCCATCACAGCTTTAAGTCCACACTTCAATCGCAGGACTGGAGTAGTATTTTCTCTGACATGTTGCCCCCCGGTGCTTTTCCATGTCCTGGCCTCGTACGAAGGAAGGTTCACACTTTATACCAATGACAGCCTCTGGCTCTTATTCTTGTTCAGAGGAGACCAAGGATTCAACAGGTGAACACCTTTTAATCCACCTTTGGTATTCATTTCCCAGTTGTCACAGTTGTGGAGGGAGCCAGGTGTTAGAGACGTATTGATCTTAAATTGTGTGCAATGCGGTGTGGAAGGAAAGCCGGCAGCTACAGTTTCCATCCAATAAAGCCACTCATATGCATAGCCAACTTTGAAATTGACATTTTCTTGTCCAGTCACTTCATAATTGTAGCATTCCACAAGACAGCATAAAATACAAAAAAAGAAAAAACGAAAGGTTTTTAGAAAGAAAATATTATTTTCAGATTTAGTTATGAAACTTTTTTTTGTGTGAAATTATTACATTTTCCAAATATCAGGAGCCAGTTTCATGACGAAAAGTAAGATTAGACTGTATAAAGTCTTTTTAAAGTCTATTTTTGAAATACAAAACTTTTTATTACATTCTTAATGTAAAATAGTTGAATTGTGAAAACTCCTGAACTCTTGCA
>NW_007577954.1:353747-359594 GCF_000690725.1 Stegastes partitus
TTTGTGTATTTCACATATATGCACACAGCATCTTCAGTATTATTTTGACAAAAACACAAATTTAGTTTGTGAGACTGGACAGTAACACTTGTGTTTCCGCAGTACGTTTGAACAAAATAAACATTTTATGGAAACAACAATATGTGTATTCAGACGTACGACAGCACAGAGCTGTATATGAAACTGAATTAACAGAGAGGGATTTTTGCAGCATTTTTTATCGCAGCATTTGTGTGTTTTGTTGAAGATGAATTTTGTTTTGTGTGTCCGATGTGCAGAGACACGAGGAGTCCGGTCAGAATAAAATTGTTCTGGCTGACTTACAACAATGCGTTAAACTGGCTCTTTCATAAAGACATTTTTGTTTTGGCACAATTTTGGCAGCGAAGACAAACAACAGAGTATCTATCACATTTCTGTCTCGGAAATTCAACTTTTAAAAAGTTATTGTGAGCTACTATGCAAATCAAGTCACATTCTGAAACACTGTTTCACTGTTTTGGCTCTAAATGAGCAGTCACCCTGTACTCCTGCTCAAAGACCAATCATATTATCTACATCACTTGTTTAAAGTCATTTTAATGGCTGGGATTCATAGGCGGACCTGCCTTTGTTTCTGGATTCCGTTCAACATGTTTTTATCCCGTATCTGGTTTCTTATATGCGCAGAGCTCCTTTGCTTTAAAATGGCAGGGCGATTATTATTTGACAGCAACACTTTCCCAGGT
This sequence comes from Stegastes partitus, assembly GCF_000690725.1. Lineage (NCBI taxonomy): Eukaryota > Metazoa > Chordata > Actinopteri > Pomacentridae > Stegastes > Stegastes partitus. Next base: position 354,476 of record NW_007577954.1, read on the forward strand.
GGCTCTGCAAAATGGATAGAAAGCATATGAGATAAAAACGTATGTAGCAGTGATATGAATGAAAGCACCAGTAGACAGAGTGAAGGAGGCCAAAGGCAGCACCTCAACCAACCACCACATAAAACATGGTTTACACGTATGATAGTCTTTTCTAATATTCTTTACTATGTAAAATATTTATGCAACACTTCATGAGAGGTCGTGGTTTCCAGTGTTGTAATATATTTGCGTATCTAACTTTTTTTTTTTTTTTTTAAATAAAACAATTGTTATTAAATATTATTGCAACCTTATTTCTTTCACCACCAGCAGTCTGACAGCGCTGCAGAGACACAGGCTGCACCTTGGTCTCTGTATGGAGCTCTATGTTAATGAAGCCTGAAAGCACTCAGGACAATCAGTTGCTGAACAAATACCTTTTAAATTCAATCAGACGGCATTATTTGAAGTGACAGAATCGTGGCCCGTAATGATATCATGACAACACATCCCAGTCTGGTTTAGTTATCGCTTGCTTGACAACAGAGAGGGCTAAAGGGTTCACAGTGTGTCTCTGAGGCGGGGGCTCTGGCCTCTGAGGTATTACGCCTTTAATGCTCTCAGGGGAAATGAAGAATGTGCGCGGAAATAGGGACAGTTTTCACACGACAGACGAGGGCACACGTCCTCTGTCCTGCTGTCACTTCACATGTTCCTGCATCACGCTGAGGTCGGGGGGTCGGTGAGGAAATAAAATAGTCTGTTGTGGGGACATCTTATGTGGGACTATTATGATTGATGGGTCTGATTTGAAATGCAGGGCTCACTCAGTGTCCTGCTGATGGCAGCAGTGTCGCAGTCAAACGCTGCACACAAAAGCAGGACAAACACAGATTACTCCATTAGGGATTTCAGTAACTGGGTTTGTGTTGTGCGGTGGCTCATGGCATGGAAAAGTACTTTTATGAGATCAGGGGTGGAGAAATGTGCGGCACAATCATCGCCTGAGTGTGTGAGCGAAAAGCAGAAACATCGTGGAAGGGCTGCTTTGAAAAATGTCTAAATCAGAAGGAGAGAGATTTGAAAGCCTAACGACAACCTTCATGCCAACAGGTACCGCCAGGCTGCCGGAAAAGTTCAGCAGCGACTCAAAGTTCAGCTTGGCCTAGATCGTGCCGTCACATTCAGTAGATCCTGCGCCACGGCCACCATGATGAACTCCAGATGAACCCGCTAGTATCTGTGAGAGCTGAACAGATCAGGCCTCGTGATTGGACGAGGACAGCGCTCCATATTTGGGAGATTATTGAAGCCATGTTTGCGCTACCATTGCTCACCCCCATGTATGTGAGCGACCTTGTCACCCCACAGGCGTTTTAATAAAACACGTGATGTGTCTCGTTGCTAAGGTCGACTTATATGCTCTATTTTTTTTATCGCTCTTTTTTTTTTTTTTTTTTAACTTCAGACTGTGTGTACCTGCACTGTTTGAGTCGTTTGTCATTTCAGACAGACAAGCAATCGACATCAGATGAGATGAGGAATGTATTAGAAAATGTGTTTCGGGTTGCTCAGTAAAAAAAATATTTCTCAAAAATTTAAAAAGAGGACAAAAACATGCAAAAATATAAAAGAAGAAAATAATAATGATAATAATAAAAAATCTGTTTATTATTTGTATCTACTTGACAGACAGAACGGCAGTATAATTAAATGAAAACGATAAATAGACTTGTGTGACTTGACCTGTTTGAAAAGATTGAATAAATTCATCTTGAATGAAAATTAGATCGTTGTTGGTTTTTATTCCGTTGTTGGTTTTTATCCCTTAAGAATAATTTATTGTGTCAGCAAAGCGCAAAAGATAATTGTATTTTTTCTTATTACTTCATTATTTATTATGTATTATGTTTTGTTTTTTAATTGTCAATTTGTAAAAAATAATTTCAAAAAACAACAAAAACAAAATTGTTGATTTAAATACAAAGTTTAAGGTGATACAAAAAAGTGGTGAATTATTTAATTTGATTCAATTCAGTTTTATTTCAACAGCTCCAATTCACAACATATCTATGAGGAAGCAGTCGGCGATGGTGGAAAGGAAGCAAAAAAAACTCTTTAATGGGGAAGAAAACGTGCTGTATTCAGATGATCCAGAGAGTTTTAGGGCTAGCAACGGAAATCTGTCCAAATTTAAAATCGAACAGTGTGATACACACACACATATTCATATTTTCCAATTGAAATTGTTATTTAATAATTTAATCTGTGCATTCCTATTTTTATGATTATTATTATTGTTAGTAGTAGTAGTAGTAGTAGTACTATTAGTAGTAGTAATATTGGTATTAATACTAACACTATGACTAATAATAATAATCATAATAATAATAGTTATTATATGTAAATGTATATTGATATCGTTTCTACAATTTAGATAGATTCATATTTAGAATTTTGTTATAGAAATATATGACTATAAAATATATAGTAATATAATTGAAAATGGGAAATAATGGTAATAGTATTACAATATATTAAAAATATCTAGTCATATTTATTCAATACAAACATTTGTATACAGTACAGATAAATGGTGTATGAATTATTAAAATAGAAAATATTTTTTACAAAATTTACAAATTTGAATTTTATAAATTAACTGAATTAACAATTTNACTATGGAATTTTACCACAGTTGTATTTGGAAACAAATGTAAAATAATAAAGTTTTAATTAAAAAAAAAGTTTTTTCTTTTTTTCCATGTGAAGTTTTATATGCAGGTAATTTTTATTTTAAAACAAAATACTTTTATGTAATTCAACTTTATCATTCGTATTCAAATTAATACTCATAATTTTTTTTTTACATATTCAGTCGCACTGCAAAAGTTAGGACACTTAAACACACTAGTTTTTCATAAAACTAAATGTGATTGAATTGAAATAGTTTTGTAAAATGTGACACACTGAAGTGAGACAAATTGAACTTTACTCAGCAGTTCTGACAGCAAATGAATGGATAACTTGTTACTGTACGTAACGTCATGGCCCAGATTCATCCTCTACGTTATTCAGCCTATAATGTTCTTGTTTCGGGCAAATATGTCAAAGTTTTCGGCATTTCGTGGAACCCTTTTGGTGCAGACACGTAGATTAATGATGACAGGGTCAATTAGCCTGACTGATGTATGTGTTGGATGCATGGATTTCACTGGAGATCTACGCTGCAGCAGCGTGGGTTCAGCTAGTGGTTTCCCATCGGCGCCCGGTTTGTACGGTAGACGGCACACTCGCTCCACATTAGATCAGCAGTCCTAATGGCTGCTCCTGGATGTGACACAACTGTGGCAGTGTGTGTGGGCTATGCAGACGAGCTGACCGAGCACTCACCTCTTTCTAAACACGTTTATTTATTTATTTCCGCATTTGGATTAAAGCGCTTTTGTGGAGCTAACCTACATAACAGCTTGATTCTGCAGCATGCTTGGAAACCAGGAGGCCTTTTTGATGCAGATATGATGAGTGGATGCTACGAAAGGGACACAATGGATCCTCAATCAGTCCCATTGGCCCAGATCATTACTGAAATATCACGCAGACTCTTGATTGAGCTGTATTGAGTTTAGCTACTGAAGCGCATCACACTATACTGAATAAGTTGGTGGCCTAATCAAAACTAAATTATTTCCATATCATAGGGCGGGAGTGCCAGACACAATTGAAGTCATCACTCTGCTGGTTTGTTATTTCTCAGCCAGTTTGTCTTTTGATGATTACACTTTATTATTATGCTTGTATCCGTATCAGTGTTTCATGAGCTCACAGTTATGAACTCCTGATATAGTTAATTGTAAGCGTACAAATCCTAAAGTCCTAGAAATTAAAATGAATATATATGAGTAAGGGTTTAATATGTACACCAGTTTAGCATATTTACATCTTCTTTCTTTTCTAGAATTTTTTTGTACATTTTCATTTTGAAATTTTGAGTTCAATAATACTTCAGTTACATGAGAATGTGGGAAAAATTGATGGACTCGTACTGCGTGTACACATAGTTTATTAGTGTGAGAAGTGAATACTTTAAAAAAAAACAAACAAAAAAAAACAAACAAACAAACTGTAGACTGCGATGCACACAGCACAGTATTTGTTATTGATGTATTTAATTTAATTTAATTTAATTTAATTTAATTTGTGTATTTTACATATACGCACACAGCACAGTATTTGTCATTGATGTATTTATATATTTAATTTAGTTTAATTTGTGTATTTCACATATATGCACACAGCATCTTCAGTATTATTTTGACAAAAACACAAATTTAGTTTGTGAGACTGGACAGTAACACTTGTGTTTCCGCAGTACGTTTGAACAAAATAAACATTTTATGGAAACAACAATATGTGTATTCAGACGTACGACAGCACAGAGCTGTATATGAAACTGAATTAACAGAGAGGGATTTTTGCAGCATTTTTTATCGCAGCATTTGTGTGTTTTGTTGAAGATGAATTTTGTTTTGTGTGTCCGATGTGCAGAGACACGAGGAGTCCGGTCAGAATAAAATTGTTCTGGCTGACTTACAACAATGCGTTAAACTGGCTCTTTCATAAAGACATTTTTGTTTTGGCACAATTTTGGCAGCGACGACAAACAACAGAGTATCTATCACATTTCTGTCTCGGAAATTCAACTTTTAAAAAGTTATTGTGAGCTACTATGCAAATCAAGTCACATTCTGAAACACTGTTTCACTGTTTTGGCTCTAAATGAGCAGTCACCCTGTACTCCTGCTCAAAGACCAATCATATTATCTACATCACTTGTTTAAAGTCATTTTAATGGCTGGGATTCATAGGCGGACCTGCCTTTGTTTCTGGATTCCGTTCAACATGTTTTTATCCCATATCTGGTTTCTTATATGCACAGAGCTCCTTTGCTTTAGCATGGCAGGGCGATTAGATTTATTTGACAGCAACACTTTCACAGGTGGTTTTGCAAAATGGATAGAAAACATATGAGATAAAAACGTATGTAGCAGTGATATGAATGAAAGCACCAGTGGACAGAGGGAAGGAGGCCAAAGGCAGCACCTCAACCAACCACCACATAAAACATGGTTTACACGTA
>NW_007577954.1:362124-404014 GCF_000690725.1 Stegastes partitus
AGTACAGATAAATGGTGTATGAATTATTAAAATAGAAAATATTTTTTACAAAATTTACAAATTTGAATTTTATAAATTAACTGAATTAACAATTTATAGCTGACATGATATGATTTATGTGTATTTAAATAGAATCTACATTTTGTATTCGAAGACAGTGTAACATAATGTGTACGCATAGTTTAAAAGTCTCCGTTAGCACAGCGATACGTCTCTAAACAGACACATCAAAGTTATTTCAGGTCAGTGTGGCCTCTGTTTCACCCCGTGTTTCATGGATTAAAACACAAACAACTTATCCTAAAAATCTCCTGACCCCGTAGCCACATTAACACAGTCGTCAGGGTTCACAGGGAGTTCAGCGATGCCAATCCCGATTTTTGTGATGGTGCTGGCGAATCCAGAAGCGATGATGATGGCGATGGTGATGATGATGATGATGCTGCGGTGAAGGCGGAGCGGTCGGGCAGGAAGCAGCATCTCCCTCCTCTTGCCACACTAACCCCTGCCTGAACTCAGAATGAGCCTGTCCCACGGGCCTGTTCCTCAGCCCAAAACTGTCACATGCTTTCTGATCGTCATTCTCACCGAGCTTTCGCCCCCCGCAGCCGTCCGGCCTCCTTGCTGCAGTGTTTGTGTTTGCAAATTAATGGACACGATGACCTTTTTTCTTTTTTTTAACTTTATCCGTCCACATCTTTATTTCTCTCCTCACCACTTCTCCATTTCCCTCTGAGCCAAAGATTTGACATGAGCCCTACATTAAGAAAGAGTGAAGCAGTAGAGCACTGGGCGAAGGTTTTAATTAGTTGATCAGGCAGGTATCTGATTGGTTCCTGTTTCATTCTGCAGAGACATAAAAAGCTACTTCCAGCCACAGGAAGAACAAGGAGTCCTGCTCTGGTCCCCACAGAGCTCTGATGTCTACATCATGGAGTCAGGCTGGGATTACATAAAGGTAGAGAGGCAACTGAGACATCCTCGCTCCAACTGTCTTACAGTCCTGTACAGATCTGCTTTTTGAATACCAAGCTATGCTACTCGTTTTTTAAAAATTTATTTAAGTGCAGTCAAATCTTCCAAAATGTACTCGGCTCCTAAACTTTGAAATTAAAGTATTCTTTTTTATTTTTCATGCAGTTTTGTGTCCCTTCTCAGTCAGAAGAAATGGATCTGTGTTAAGGCAGAACATTTTTGTCCCAGAACTTAATCCAGAATCTGCCTTCGCGCTGCACTGTCGGACCCCAGCCAGAACCAGTGGTGGCGCAATAGGCTCACGGTAGAGCTGCGCTCTTGATTGGGCCTTTTAGGTCTGTTTCTCTTAAGCAGGGTTTAGCACGAGGCAACAGCTGGCACAAGTTTATGGATGGAAGCCGTTGGTGAGAAGGGAGAGTGAGGGGGAGGTACAGGCAGCTCTCCCCCTTCACGTTTTTTTTTTTTCCCTCACAGATTATCCCAACACTCTGACCCTTGAACGAAGCCTCCCTGCACAGTTGTGGCCGACTGTGGGGATTGAGTACAAGAAATTACAGCAGTGGAGTGGGATAAAGGTTCCTAAAGCTCGCACAGCTCAGCTACATCAATCCCTGTTTTGGATTGGTGGTGAAAGCGTTAGTTATAAAAAAAAAAGTAACCATCTTTGTCTGATTCTTGCAATAGATTTGACTGGTTTTCGTCATACGTATGAAGGATATTAGATTTTTTTCTCATATAGGTTTCGCAGAACTTTGCTCTGTAGGGTGAACTCACGCTGCATATATGCACCTATGAGGTCACATTTTAATTAATTTATGTTTTTTAACATACTTGTTTCTTATTTTATCTTAACATAAATGAATAATCTTACAGATTTACTCATATAAGAATGTATTTAATATGTAAAATGCATTTAAGCACATGTAAAGTGATACAAAAGCACAATGTCAGCTTGTGTAAAAGTAATTAATTTCCAAACTTGACATATTTTTTACTTGAAGGTACCTAAATGTAAAATAAAATTGCCTCCTGCTGTTTTGTATTTCAAATTAGAATTACTTTCATTAATTCATAAACAGTATTTTACAACATTACCACACAGACACAACTCACATACAAAACACAAAAACATGATAACAGGAGCTCATGTGTGTTAAAAAAAAAAAAAAAAGTCAGTTATGATTTAAGCTTTATGTTGGTCCCCATTAGAAATAAAAATCATGTACCCAGACAAAGTTTGATTTAATTGGTGCAGCTTTATCATCTATTTAAAGTCAATAGCTCGTGTTCCTTGTTCATCAACTATTCAAATTCTAGTATTATGTTACCGTGTCAGTTTGATGAATGACTCTTCTTTTGTTTTGTGCCAGAGACAAATTTATGTGGAATTCAGCACTTTTTGGCTGTTGGGGAACAGGAGACTCTGGGCACGGCACATGAAACACGAGAGACAGCCGACTGCACGTGTTTTAATCTACATAAACATTTGGTGATCAGGCATTGTGTGCCTGCAGGCTTCATGATTCAACTGTCTGAGCTGTGCAGGAGCTGTGATTAGGAGAGGAACGGTTTGAAAATACTTGTAACTCCGGAAAAGAAAAATGCCCGTAATTGATTTTGAAAAATAAAGATAAAGATAAACTTAGTGGAGAGAAATGTGGGTGTATAAATATATTTGAACTGTAATTTTTTAAACTATATTTGGATAAATATAAAATTAGTAAAATTGCATATATTAATATTTTTAGCTACTATACAAATTCAATGAGGAAATAGATAAAACAAAACTGGGAAATAAATTTAGAAATACCTAAAACTATTTATAATTTATACATGTCTTTATAATTACTGTAAAATGTTATTGTTATTTTACTTTTTTTTTTTCTTTTTATATGTAATGCCAGACACGTTTATTTCAAACTGTCACATTTCATTTCAGCGGTGCAGTCACCAGCCCTTCCACTTTTCGGCAAAAGCTAGAAAACTAGACCAATAACACCAACATTTTCTTTCTGAATGAGCCAACATCAGTAGCCTGAGCCAGGGCTCAGATTTGGATTTGTGAGGAGAGGGAGCCCTTGTGCAGCGAGGTCGTGCTCACAGACGACACCACAGACGGTGGAAACTGGGACTATTTCTAGAAAGTGGTTCCAGTGAAAACTACACGTTGTTCTCAGCGGATTTTAGATTGTCCACAGTGACAACAGCTCTGTTCTGTAAAGTAGATCCTATCGTTGAATTTTACAAATGTTGTTGTTTTATTGTTTTTTTTGTGAAACTAAAAAACTCCCAGTCCCAAATCTTTAAAGGACAATTATACAACACCACAAATACACAGCCCTGTACCCAATGACACCACAATATGTACATTGTGTTTTTGAGGCTCTTCTTTTGTGACCTGTTTTTTTTTGTTTGTTTGTTTGTTTGTTTGTTTGTTTCAAACTTAAGTGATAAGTCAATGCTTGCACCACTTCTGCAAATATTCTTAAATTTAAGCAGCAAAACTGAAAACTCCCTGTAATAATCCACCTGGTATACAAGAAAGAAATATTGTGATTCTCTAGAGAAAACTGTATTTGGACTTTTACTAATTAAAAAAAATAAAATAAAAAGAAAGAAAAAAGAAAGAAAGAAAAGCTGCATTCATTCTGAATACAACTACTTTGTTCAGAGTGATTTTAGGTCGCTAAGGCTCCAATGTCAGAAGACAAAAAATGTTTCCCATATATTGAAATTGCTGCTGCTTTGCCACATGAGTAAATGATGCACAGCTCCACTCTCCTTTAGTAGACAGCATCAGTCCTGCTGCTGTGTGATGCAACTCTTTGATAACGTCAAAGAAAAGACATGGCAACATTCAATGTTCAGTATGAGACCTTGTCTGACAGCACATTTCTACATTTGTACATCGCTGTAAAGCTGAAGAAGGCCGAGCAGAGGGGGAGCTCCACTCCGGTGGGCTCCGGCCCACTTAAACCGCTGGTCGTAGCCCGACAAGGCCACTCATGCTACGGGTAGCTACAGCAACAGCAGCGCAAATATCTTCTAAATCAGCCAAATACAACTATAAATATATGATGCAAAAACTCACAGCAACAACCAACATGTCAGCAGATGTTTAGCCTTTTCTTTACAAGGCTGCTCACCTACAGAGTCAGACAGGCTAATGGGCTTGTGTGTGTTTTAAAGTGAAGAGTCCCGCTTTACATTCTAGGCTCCTATTGGCTGAGTGGATTTAGACTGCAAGTTTCAGTCTGTCCTTCACTGACTTTTAGAAATAAGCATTTAGAAAAACAAAATATCTACTGTCAAAAAATAAATAAATAAAAAAGGATTCATGATGAAAACGGTTGATGACATGTAATAATAATGATTTGATAACAAACTGTTGGCTGATTCATGTACTTTATTTAACTTTCTGAATTTTGTTATTAGTTTTTTATTTGTTTAATGCAGAATATTTTCAGGTTGCATAGGTTCTGACTAATACATTAAAAAAAAAGATTTTTAAAAAATTGTGTAAAGAGAAAACAGAAAAAAAAACAAAAAAAACATGAGGGACAACATTTTATTTATTTATTTATTTATTTTCTGTTGGCCTTTAAGTGCCAGAGGCTGTTCACACAGCTCACGTCTTGGTGCCCAAGTTAAGAAAATCCTCTATCTGTGCCACTGTAAAGGCTCTTTCACCAGGCATTAATAGTCCAAACATGTCCTTGCTGTATCCACTATTACTTTCCCTGCTTACATTTGTCCTCGATATGAATAATAGATAACACAATCGGACAAATGGAATAACTCTTTTTAGGACGTTTCTACAACTGTATTTTTAGCCCGCTTTCATTCCAACACATTATTTACTCCACGGGGGCTGATCGTCGTGTAGGGGAACTTACATCGCACAAAATGCTTTGAAATCTGTGTACTTTCCATTTCCAACACACGTGATTCTCGGTTCATCCAGAATGCTTTTTTCTCCTGCTGGTGTTATGTGTTTTTCCATCTCTTTCTTTTATTCCTGGTCTTCGGTTGCAGTTAGTCGGACGGCAGATGGAGGCATCACAACACGCTCCTTATTAATACTTAATTCCAGGGAACATGGCTTGTGCATCCTGTTAAATGGTTCAAAAGACACTAAAATGGAATGACTTCATTTTGTTACTTTGAACCCAGTCAGGCCAAGAATAGATTTTTGTACATGTGCAAAGCGTTGCCCTCTCTGAGCTGAACACGTGCTCCACTGAGCCATGTTCGATTTATTTTTTTTTATTATCATTATTATAATTACTGCCATATTCAACATTTACTCTAGAGTTCTGATCAAATCAAGGAAAGCAGCATTTGTGTATAAATCACAGATGCACAGAAAAATTGAAAATACCCAAAATAGCAACAAGCCAAATGAAATGAGGCTCACTCCTCCAGCAAATGTGTCTGTGATGGAAAATTATCAAAGTGTCTCAGTGGCCTCATGGGCCCTCTCTAGTGTGGAACTTGTCAATCGGTCTGTGAATAAACACCAGGACAGGCTAACTGGAGTAACTGGGACACATCACTTTAACCCAATAGTATTTGCATCATGGAAAAGGCAGCTCTGTGGAAACTATATCAGAATAAAATCCATCTTTGATCATTAGCAGCACTCAGCTCTGGGAATGACCAGTAGGGATGCTGTTGCCTGCCAAATCCAACACATACTGTATGAAAGCACACAGAGTACCTTTAATCTCATCTTACTCTTATCCAGCCTGCTCCTATTAGGTACAAAGCAGGGAAAAAAAAGCTCAGGAGGGGACAAACTGTGCTCCCGTGGGCCCTCGCCTCTGTTAAGATCTCTGAAAACTCATCTTTTTAGCCTCTCCCTTCTCATTCCACCTCTCTGTGCCTCCCTAGTCCCAGGCCACATAATGCCACATCAATACCGCAGTAGGAAGGAGGCACCACGCTAATGTGAACACACAGGTCAACCTTACTTTGCTCCCCAGGACCGACGCCAGAGAAGAAAATAGAGCACAAAGGAGGGATGGAAAAGGTGAGACATGTCATCCCGATTAGATTTATTAAAAGAGACAGAGGAAAAAAAAAAATACAAAAAAAACGAAAACAACAGCAGATAGAGAGAGTGGTGGAAAGGCACTTTAAAGAGGATTGCTGTACAGATGTCACTAAAATGGCATCATGGGCATAAGTCAGGCATTAAGAACGGCCACCCTCTGAATGGCTCCTGTATGCTGGGTCCTGTGAGAGAGCCAAACAGGACCAGCGGGTAGTCGGGTGAGCCTCTCAGGCCTTAATCCTCCACAGTCTGAGTGGTAAAGGCAGGGGGAATTGAATTTTTCACAGTTGTTACTGTGACGATGGGAACCTGCTGATGCTCCTTTTGAGAGTCATAAAGTATTCAGTCGCCACTCCTGTGCCGTTTGACACTTTGTTTTTGCAGCTCCTGTGTACTCCTGACTGACTGAAACACTTGCTGTTTTTTACAGGATACAGAAAACCCTTTGATGTTGACATGTTAACCCTGTTTAAATGTTGGACCATCACTTGGACCGGCTGCTCTTAGCTCTTAGCATGTCAGGTACAACGAATCCTCAGATAGATTGTTTGCCGCTGTCTGCATTCACTAACTTGGCATCAGTCTGATTAAGCTAAACTAAATTGACTAAAGATTGAACAATAACTTTGTTAAAGTTGCATTAATTGATTTATACCCGGGGGCGGCACAACAAGCTGTTGAATTTGTTGAAGTTCTAACGTACTTTATAGAGCTTGACAAACCTCCTCCTGACATCCAGAGAACGTGAAGTGAGCTCAGTGGAGACAAAATCTCATGTTGTGAACAAACTACTAAAAGCTCATGGAATATCCTCCCACTGCTGACTGAGAAGACAAGTCTAAATGAATATTATTTCAACCGATATTTTTTCTAAATAAATGATTTACAAACCATGACTGAACTAGCTATTCAGGCTTTGTAGGTAGTCTGAAGGTTGATATATAATACTGTGTCATCAGTAAAGCAGTAAAACAATTCTCAAGAGTTTATTTAATGTGCAAACAGCCCTCTATTATTTGAATCAAACATTTGAATGCACAGTAATTTACTTTTGGTCACATTAAGGCTGTAGAACTAAGAAAGATGGAAAAAATCTCATATACCACCTTAAAAAGGGAAATATGTGTATGCAGTTGTGAACAGAAGTTTACATACACCTTTAAAGACCATATATATGACAGCAGTCGTGAGTTTCCAGTGACTCCTATAAGTCTTGTTTTTTTGTGATGGAATGATTGAAACATGTGTCATTGTCACAAAAAGCTGGGTAAGCTGGGTAAAGCTGTGAAAAGTTGTTTTAATTACATTTTCTTAGTGTCGTGGACTCTTAACTGCTTGCCAGTTTAAATAGGACCCATTTGATACACTCACCAAACTCAGCCACAACCACTGCAGTGGAAAATCCTGAGGAGCTCTGCACACATACAACAAAACAAATCACCGACAGGAATCAGGAAGAAAACACAAGCTATCAACTGCTGCTCAGAGACGACTGGTCAGGAGGGTTGACAGTCAGCCGAGAGTCACTAAAAAGCACATCTGCAATGAATTAAAAGCTGCTGGACTGAAGGTGACACAGTGTGCACAGTCAAACGGGTTTTACGTCACGTTGGGCTGAGAGGCCTCATGCTTGACTTTGGTGCTGATCACACGCTCAAAGAAAAAGCCTTCTAGAGGAAAGTTCTGTGGTCAGATGAAACAGAAATGTTGCTCTTTGGGCACAACCCACCGGCAAGCATGGTGGTGGTAGTATTATGGAATAATAAAGAAGGAGGACGACCTCCACATTTAGTTCAGTTCAGTTTTATTTATACAGCACAATTCACAACATATGCCATCTCATAGTGCTTAACATATTAAGGTGAAGACCTTACCAATACATTCTACCTCCACTAAAATCATCATCCAGAGGGTTGGGCCCGTGGTGCAGTTGGTTGTTCCAACAAGACACTGGCCCAAGGAATTGATAATCAGGCCAGAGTTAAGGTTTCAGAGTGGCCTTTCAAACTTAAACCTGATGAGAAGTTTTGCTAAAGAAACAAGTTTGTGTCAGACAGCTAACAGATGTAGTTGAACTGCACCAATTCTGTCATGAGGAATGTTCAAAGATACAACCAGAGGTTTGTGGATGGCTAGAAGGTGCCTAATTAAGGTGAAAATGGCCAACGCACACTGAACTAAATATTAAAATTGTAGTATGTATATCTTTGCCCCAGCCATTTTTTTAATATTTCCAGAAGCAGATAATTTTTGCTAAAAAACAAAACAAACAACAACAACAGCAACAAAACAGCCAAGCAAAGCTGGAAGTGAAGTCACTGAAAGCAGAGTAGTAAACAGTGAGTGAAAACGAGACACACATATCAGTCACTTCGGTGAAAGTCTGATGACTTATGCCACCAACATTCCTCCAACTTTTATATGCTGCTAAGCTGCCATACATCTGTTAGAGTGGCATATTGACTGGGTGGGACTGATGCTGAATGACACTTTGTGTGTAAGACACTAGTGGCTTTGAAAAAACGGCAGCATTTGATATCTTAGAAATGAGATACAGTAAGAAGAACTGTGAGATCAGGTCATAATTCTTGCAGATCTGTCACAACTAGCGACACCTTTTTTTAATTATGCATAGTCATTTGATCCATAGTTAATGTAAAAATACTGATAAGTGCAGACTTAAGATAAGAATAAGATATGTTAATGTTAAAAGGAAAACGTCAGTGTGGCCTTTCTGTCTCCTATTAATCCTTGTGCTGCCGGCACACAGTCTGACTAACAGGGAACAGAAGGATCTCTTCTTCTCCGCTCAGAACTACACAATCCATACGACTAACTATGAATAATTCAGTTTGTTTTGACAGCATTTTTTTTCACTGTTCTCAGTGCAACTATAGCTCAGGTTGAGTCACAGTCTAGTTTTTGTCAGTCACCTGACACCAGCAAGAAAAACTGAAGGACTAAGAAAGAAAAGAGAGTTAGAAACTAAACAATTCGAACCAAAAACACCAAAAACAACATAATCTTAGGACGTTTTCCCCCCAGATATTTCCAAGAAAACATTTCCAGTTAAGATCTGTTCCCATCAACAGCGTTCATATTTTTTTGTATTTACTGGCAACACCTGGTTTTGTCAATACATGTTATCCAATAATTTTTATTTAGACTATCTTTGCATCTGATCTGTACACATTTTATGTGTTTATGTGTTATATGTTCTTCTGTTTAAGCCTCTAAAAACTCTACTACAAAACATGAAATAGATGATTTTAAACAAAAGCAACTTTATTGTGTATTCCACATAGTTGTACACTGTGGTATATTGACAGACAAAAACTTGCACCTCAATTTGTGCTGCCAAATACTCTAACCAATTTTTACTGAGAGGCTTAGTTTGAGAAAAGATACAAACATTTAAAAGATATAACACTGAGCCTTTGTAGCTGATCGCTTTCATATCCAAACACGTACAACTTTCTTTAGGGTTTTAGACAATGGTAACACAACATGTAATGAGCTCAATACGTTGCAGTAGAAGAAAACACACAAATGGAGAAACAATGCCAAAAGAGAAAACTCAGTCAATACCTAAATGTTGTAAAGGTCATGTGTAATTGATTCTGCTTTTTTTTTTACAAAACTGTATTGTCCACTGATATGGAAATATGGCTTTGGTTCATGAGGCATGCCATAGAAACATACATATAACATAAACATCCCATAAAACATGAAATAAAACTTTCCTCATACTGCTGTTCTGGTGTTTTGTTAGTTTGTGTGTTTTCTTTAGCTGCAGTCCGTTGAGCTCTCAGAGTCTGTTCTTCCAGATCCCAAGTTATCACAAACACAACATGCAGTTGTACCGGGTTAGCTATGGCAAAACTGAATTGCCGTCTAAACAAAAGCAGGGTTGGAAAAATGCCTGCATACACTATGTAATATCCAATGATGGTACGACAAACACGTTTAAATACTAGTTGACAAACCGTATGTCTTTCTGCTTTAAGTGCATTGCTAACATTGACCCCACTTTTGGACTATCAGAATTTTAAAAATCTGCCCATGTAGAAATGAATGTTGTCATGATTTTAGCACGTAACCATTAAAGAATAGAGGTGAGTGTTAATTTCTTGCCTTATTCACAATGATCACGAAAATGTGATTTATCCGTCAGCACGACTTTTCATTCACTGTTTATTGGAATGAGCTTGAATATGAAGGCAGCTTAGTTTATAAAAGGTCTCCTTTGTATCAGGTAAGTGTAAAAAACAGACACGAATACTTCATTCAGTGAAGTGGAAATGCAATATGATTTGGTTTTTACAGGTGGAAATATCTGATTGTACAGAAAAACTAAATTTGAATCCTTATTTTTTTTTTAAATACATAGAGAAATGATGAATTAATGGAATACAGTGAGTTGCTTTTATCATTTCAAGTAGAGTAAATTAACCTTCATGTAATGTCTAGCTGTTTTTTAAACTATTAAAAAGCCTGATCTGTTTCCACATGGTGGCTTGAATTACTTACCTGTGGAGATATTAATGCATCAGTGTAGGATCTGATTATTAAATTAAAGAACAGACAACATGTTCAACACGGACACATCAGAAAATGTCTAAATTAATCAAATAAGCTCTTCTGATAACTCTCCAAAGATGATGGCACCTCGTCTATCTTCTGCACAGACCTGTTTAAACATAAAAATGAGACATTGTAGAGCACATGATATAATTGTAAAGTCACTCAAGACCGAAAAGAAGCTGGAATAACTGTCTTGTGGCTGGTTGCATGCCTCTGCATTGCAGTCCAACACTGTGTCAGTGGAGATCAGACAGTCTTAAGCTGTGGACTGCATCTACATTCTAAATAAAACATGACATGCAGTAGAACGATCAATCATTTTGTGCTGTATGTTCTGTTCATGTAAAAGATCACTGAGGAGAAAAAAAAAAGAGTCAAATTTAGCCAAGAAAGTGTTTTTGCAGACCATTGTGATGCTACTGTGATGCTGATCTATGATCTTTGGGCTATAAAATGTCATTATTTCATCAACTGTATTTTAATGGACATTTATTTAAAACTTTGTTATTTTGTTATCTTGATTTATGTTGCATCAAAGTGGATGGAAAGTAAAGAGTCACCAGCCAGGTGCAAAGATGCAAAGCAGCACGGATGAGTGAAAAAGGATGCTGTCAAAATATTCACGTCCATGTGAATATTTTGTTCTTCTTGTACACTATAAATTTACTATTTGGAATACGAAAAAGCATGGATTGCAAACTTTGCGGAAAAAAAACAACAAAGTAAACTAAGTCAGCTAGAAGCTAAATAATTCTCACTGAAATGCTTTGTTCACAGCAACGGTTGAACTCTTGCAAAAGTTGCTATGAAGAAATGTAAAAGCTTTCTATTAGAAATCAGGATTTACCAATGCTTTGCTAAATGATTCACTAACTGACTCATTATTTTATTTTTCTATAAGTAGGCTGTACAAGGTCAAGTGATACTATCATTGGGAATAATTACCAGAACAATTAAACGCACGGTGGATAGCCATTTTGTTCATGTTTCACAGATGCGTGTTTTTTGAAGTATGCAGTGCATCCCTTGGGGGTTATTAGAGCGAAGACTTAGACAGCAGACAGAAACAAAGAGAAGGGGAGCTCGCTGGCCTCAGTGTCTAGACACCACTTTGGGGGCTAATCGAAGAGATCAAACAGATTTAACACTTTGGTAATACAGATCAAAGACTTACCAGCCCATATTTGGCATGTGGAGGATAAGGAAATTAACTGGGGATCCAGCCCGAACAAGCACAGGAACAATAAGCTGATTATTGTTTGATTCATGCTTGAAGAAGGAAAAAATATTAAATTTGGCAGGGCAAAGAGAAGGCAGCCATTATTTATAATGTGTCTTGTGTTTTTGTCTTTTCGTTGAAGTGCAGGTTTTGATTTGTGACCAGCAATAAACCAGGATTTTAATTAGTTATTACAGCAGTGTGTTTGCACTGTTCATCTAAGGCCATATAATGCCCCCATGCATTGTGTGTGTGTGTTTGTGGTTGGACCCCGTGGCTTTGATACCAATCAGGATGTCCCAGCAGCCTGAGCTCCTTCATCAACCTTTACTGCTTCTGCAAACAAAAGGATAAGGAGCCATAACCAATCAATGTATGACAATGACTCCATAGACAGCCAACAAAACTGCAGTTTTCAGTGGAAGGTGAAGTTGAGAGACATAATTGTCAGATATTTGAATGCTCTCCACACAGTCCTGCAACCTGAACTTATATGTTGTTCAGACATATTTGTGGAATATCTGCCTTTACAAACTTGACTAAAATATTTCACAAAAGTTAAAGACCCTATTTAGAAGGTTTTTAATGGGTATTATGTTCCAGATGTGCTCAGTTTAAAGTAAGCAACATTACACCAGATGTTTTTGGTTTAGTAAAGTCTTTCGTTTTTGATTAAAAGCATAATTACCAGACAAAAGAGGCAACATTGCCAAAAAAAATAAAAAATCTTTATCCAAACTGAAAAACACAGGCAGCAACACACCTGCTCTGAGTGCAGCTAACAAATAACAACTAGTTTCTGCAGGTGTGTGAAACAAGCTCAGTCTGGCTCAGGATCCAGGCATGAGTTCCTCTGTACAACCCTAACCCTATAGGTTACCATACTCTGAGCTACAGGCAGCTACAAAACGCATGAAGACACCAAGTAACAACTGTCAGGGGATTACAGAATACAAAGACAACAAGTCGCCACCAGTAAGTGATTACAGAAACACACAGACTAGGAGCAACCACCAGCTAACAGATACAGAGCTGCTATCAGGTGTTATAAATGAATCACAGAGACAACGAGAGGCACAGAGGTGAGCTGCTCACATCAAATCACTGCTGCTTAGACTGACTGGTTAAATGTTGATTGGACAGCAGTCACATGGATACTTGGGGAGGGAAGTGAGGGCTGAGTACAGAATGAGCAAGATGACAGGCAGGGTGTGGAGCGTGAACACATGAACCTGTAATGATCAAGAGCCCACACAAAGCATCTTCACGCACATAGAAATCAGGAAGGGTTCGCCACAAGGAGGGAAGGCCCACACACCACTAAGGGCCTTAAGGAGGTGTTTAACCAATGACTGGAGGAGGACTTACAGCACTGGGCTAGTTTTAGAAGTTCCCACCTGAAACAAAAACATCCCCAAATTCAGTGAGTAACAACTCCATGACTGTAAGGCCAGAATGATTGACCTTGGACTCAGTGAGATCTGAAAACTCACAACTCCTATATTTTTACCCTTTACTGCCTAATAAAACTATAAATTAGAGCCGAACAGCCTTTTAACAACATGTTAGGGATGCTATTGAATGCTTTTCAAATTCTCAACACCAGCTATATCAAATTATATAGTGCTGACATAAAACACAACAATGCTACATCCCTTTCAGCCATATACCAAGTGGCCTCTTTGGTCAATGTGCCATGCTCAGCAACCTCTGAGAAATACTGGTTGCACTAACAAACAACATATATATCCCAGTGCTGGTACTGAAACCTCCAGCGTGGGAGGAGTAAAAGGAGAATTCAAGCAATTTAGTGTATCATTTCGATAAAATTGGAGGACTCTGAAGTGACAGATCAAAAGAAAATGGCAAAAAGAATCAAGCAGCAGAGGCCATGATATTATTACTGCTTCAAGCTCTAAAAAAAAAAGACAAAAAAACAGGGGTCCGACTTTTCCAATAAAGCAGCTTATTAGCATTAGATCCCCCAGCCTGCTGATGGTCTATTGATGGTATTTTTACATGTCAAGTCAAGCTGAAACTACCATCTAAGATCTTCAGAAAGTCAGCCACTACAGAACAATAAAGTCTGGATTTGTTCAGCTTCAAAAGGTGACCAAAAAGGTATGTCAGGCAAAAATGGCTTTTTTGTTTTTAAGTGAATAGTGCTTGTACCTGTATATCACACAAAAGCATAGCAGTTGTGTATGTGTGTTCCTGTGTGCGTGTGTGTGTTTGTACATATATATATATATGTGTGTGTTTGTACATATATATATATATATATATATTGCAGCACACAAAGAAGCAGCGGACCCTTCGAGCGACAATGAAAGTGAGCGTTTTGAGTGTCTTGTCTATCCCAGACATTCATTCCGCAAAACTTGCGGCCGGGAGACTTTGCTGGGTGTCAGGACAGTGAATGGTGCTGGAATTGTGGCGATCAGTTGTAATTTGGATCAGAGACTACGCCAGCAGTTACCCGAGAGAGAAGGAAGTGCAAACAGTACGAACGTAAACAAAAGAGGGGGAAGAGAGTCGGGATCCATGCTAAGCTAAAGGCTAACACCTCCAGACCAGCAGGGCTGTCCTGCTACTCTCCAATGTCTGCTCCCTTGACAACAAGCTGGATGAGCTACGTTTGCTGAGAGAAACCCACAGAGAGTGGAGGGACTGCTGTGTGTTTGCTTTAACAGAAACATGGCTCCATGACAACATCCCAGACGGACATACAGCTGGTGGGAACAACATCCTTCCGAGCAGACAGACAGACAGCTAGCTCTGGGCAGCATCTGCGGCTTCATCATTGTCACACCTTTGTGTCTCTGAAGATCTACCAGGACCTGAAGAGGTTCGCCATGTTCAACGTGATGGCGGCGCACATGGATGCAGCGCCCCCTTCAGGAGACGTGAACGTTTAGTGTCTTGTCTATCTCAGATGTGCATTTCACAAAACTTACTAATTAAATGATCCTGAAGAAAAGCTCTCTCATCTTGCCGGTACTACTGTGTATGTACAGCAAAATGCCAATAAACTTGATTTGATATATATATATATTTGTTTTATGTGGTCACTTGTTTTTGTCTTTGTGGTTCTTCTGTGTCTTACTATGGTTAAGTTGTGTGTATATGAGTCGTTTAATTTTTGTCCTTTTTTTGGTCAGTTTTTGTCTTTGTGGTAATAGTCAGACTTGTTTTGCCGAATTGTGGTTATTGTGCATGTCTTTGTGGTCTGTGGTCATTATGTCTCTGTGGAGTTCACAGGTCTGTGAAGTCATTTAGATTCTCTTTGTGGTCACTTTGTGTCAGTGGTCATGTTTTGTCTTTCTTTTGTTTTCTGTAATCATTCTGCATCTTGTTCTTGTCTCCCTGTGGTCTTTTAGTGCGTCTTTGCTGTCATTTTAAGTCTACTGACAGTTGCCATGTCAAAGAGCCACAGATCCTGGAATGCTATGATCCTTACCACCCTGTGCCTGTGCCGGATAAACCCATGCACCCATAAACCTATGTGAGCCTGTGTGCAGCTGAATGCTTACGTATTAAATCTGACAGTTAACACATTTCCTTTGAGCATGGCTCGTCATTTTGGCCAATCTTTTCTCTGGCTTATGACCTTGATGAAATACACAAAGACAAACACATGAAAACCAATAACTGTAATACTAGTTAAATAGGGATTTTTAATAGTGTTGTATATGCTTATTACACCGCTCCCATTCATTTTCTCATTAAATTTTATGTCTGTTAGGCTGTGTGTCTGTCACCAGCCCTTTAAATGATCCAATTACTGTAAGGTTGAAACATTTCCACTGTTATACTATAGTAGGTTGGTTCTTTCCCATGTTGAAACACACTCACACCACCTCCAGTTCACTTCTCCACATCTGCTAAGGAAGAAAGTGGCCAGACGACGCCTGCCGCCCCACTGAAATTTGGGCTGATACTGGAATTTCACTCAGTCAGATAAAATAAACCAGGGGAGCCTTAGATGCTGGATAAATAAGCAGTACACTTTGGCTTGGGGGCGAACCATTGCTCTCCATCCCAGTGATGTAACTGATTGTTCCTTTTCCCCGCTGATTAAAAGGAGGTTAAAATACACCAGGGTTACTACATTCTGCCGGAAAAATACCCTCAATCCCTGGAAAATAATCAGCAAAATCATTTTGATTGGCAAAGACCCACGCAAATAGGAAAAGCTTTAGGGGCTCTGCATTTCATGGTGGGGAAAAACACCAGCCCTGAGGGTCTGAAACCAGAAGAAAAGACTTAAACATTTTCTACATTCATGTGGAAATAGTGTTATGTAGAGACTATGTGAAGCGCAATTAGGAATCCAGTAAGGACTCATTCTGTGAAGATTATGAAATCATCAATGATGCATTAAAACTGTAAGTCCAAATATAGTCATTATTAGCCAGTTCAAGTTACAAGCTACCAAATCAAAATCTGAGGTTAGCAATAAAATGAAGTGTATAAAGCCACAACAAAATGAAACATAAACTGTGTACTTATTGTGTAATGACTATAAAACAGAACAGTACTTATTTTTAAATTGTCACAAAGAACACATCAGTTCAGAGAGGTGTTGTCACTGGCTGTCTAAATCCTTCTCAACATTTGGAAATGGTAAATGGTCTGCACTTACATAACGCTTTTCTACCATAGTGATAGTGTTTTACAATGTTTTCTCAATGTTTTCCACACAAGGTGCTGCCTGCCATTGGGAGTAAATTTGGGTTCAGTGTCTTGCCCAAGGACAGTTTGACTGTGGACACCAACTTTGTGATTAGAGGACAACCATTCTACCACCTGAGCCACAGCAACCCACCCAGTGTGACACTGTGTGGATCTGCAGTGGCATGGATGTATGAGATACTATACAACATATTGCAGAAAATTGTTGAAACAGATTATATTCAAACGCAGAAATATCACATTGTTAAATATATGGAAATACTATTCTATGCTATTTTAAAATAAGCAACTGTAAGCTAAGGGACAAATAATATGAAAGTCACACCACCTCTACTGGGAGCACAAGGTAATATACTCGCACATCACCAGCAGGATGTGCCACATATAAATACTCTACTGCTTCACTGTATAGAGCTTCGCGTTACTTCAGACAGGCACGGAGTCAGGGCGTCACAAGACCAGTATTTCATTGCTTAAGGCCAGCCCATCCACTTAGTATGCTTTATAACTGAGGCAGTGTTCATTCATTTCCCCGCTCCATGCTCACCACATCACTGCTACACCAGCCTCTACAGATTGACAAATCTCCTCCTCCTCCCCAACCACCTCCCTTTTTAAAGCAGTTCAATTTCATAACCATCTGTTATATAACCATTCATTCTCACCCAACCGGTCAAGGCAGATGGCCGCCTTTCCTGAGCCTGGTTCTGCTGGAGGTTTTTTTTTTTTTTTTTCGCCCTCTCTTGGACGGTTTTTGTTTCCTTCCCACCGTTGCCAACCGCTTGCTCAGAGGGAGTCCAAAGGCTACTTTGGATTGTTGGGCTCTCTGGTTAAATTTGTGAAGTCTTCACCTCACCATGTTAAGCGCTATGTGATGACATATGTTGTTGTTCTTGTGTTGATACTGTATACTGTATTTGAATATTGTGAATTTAAGGCTCTGCTGGGGGTTTGTGATCTCAGGGACTGTCTGTGTCATGCTTGCTCAGATCGTTCCAGAGCATCACTCGAGCAGAGTCGCCACCACACTGAAATGCATGTGATCCCAAATTAATGGGTAAATCTGACAACGTGTCCTGTCTGAAAAGGACTATGCATTCACTGTGGTAGTGTTCCTGGCAAGGTTAACGTTGTTGGACATCATGTGTACAAAATATTATCTTGGTCCTATCTCACCGAAGAATCTGCTACCAATAGCCATCATTTGTCTTTTCATGTTCTTCAGCAAGTTTTATTTGCAGTTAAGAGCTGTAGAACAAGCAATGTTTTTATTTGTTTTTTTTTTTTTTTTTTCTTGTTTGCTGTCCAGTGATGATGTTTTGTAATGTCCATCACACTGTCTAAGTTATCACAGAAATTTTTCCATTGATAACCTTTGTGCCAAGTCAGAGACACCTGCCCCTCCATCTGGAACAACAACGTTTTGCAAATGGGACACTCTCTGTGTTGTAATTTTTGGAGGACAGCCACTGAGGCCCTGATTAGTGGTACTTTGGTTCCAGATTACTGCTGGAATTGTGTTTTAAATGATTTTTAGTTGGTTGCCTTCCCCCTAAGTCAGCTGGGATAGGGTGCAGCCCCTCCCCCTGCGACCCCAGTGCAGATTAAGCGGTGTACAGATAATGGATGAATGGATGGTTGCAATCAAATTTTTTGCACTCCTTTGGCAATTCTTTTCCATGTATGGCCACGATGAAGAAATGCAGACAGACATAGCCCATAGGTCCAAAACTGAGACAGGTCTGGTGGTCACAGGTCACTTTCTAACAATGGTCATGCAGTTAGGCTTGTTGGAAATCACAAATGTACATGTGTTGGTGATCACCCCAACCAGTTGAGGCAGATGGCTGCCTTCCCTCAGCCTGGTTCTGTCAGAGATTTTATTTTTTTTTCTCCCCATTAAAGTTTTTGTTGTTGTTGTTGTTGTTCCTTTCCACTTCCATAAACTGCTTGCTCATAGGGAATCCAAAGGCAACTTTGGATTGTTGGGTTCTCTGTTCTTTGTTTAAAATTCACAAGGTCTTTACCTTACTATGTCAGGTGTTGTGAGATGACATATGTTGTGAATTGGTGCTATATTATTAAAATGGAATTGAATTAAACTGAATTGATCACAAGTGTATTTATTTTTGTTGCACTTAGTTTCTGATTTAGGGCCTGTATTTTCACTAATTAATTGCCCATAAGAGGAAATATTGTACTTGATAACTTTGAAATGCAATTATTAAGAGTTGACACCATTTTGAATGATACACACAGGGGTGTACTCATTTATGTTGTATACAGAAGACAGGACTTGAGGACAGGAAAAGCAGCTATTCAATCAGCATTAGATTGTTAAACTATTCCATTCATAGCTGAACCTTGTGAAAGTTGCAACAATCACTTTCTTGCATAAAATGCGGACAAAAGCTTTTTCTTTTTCTTTTTTTTTTTTTTTTTCCAGACTCTCCTCTAGTGGTACCAGCAAATTTGGGCAGTGTGTGTAAAAAAAGGGGAGCAAAACAACAGAGACACACAAATGCACACAAAAGAAATATTATGTTCATGTCCACTGTAGTTCACAGCCAGTGCCTCCTTTCATCTTCCCCACAGTGAGATGAAGAGAGGGCGAGATGCGGAATAGAGAGAGATGAAAAGAGCTACATTGAAAAAGCACTTAGAGGTATTCTCTCTCCTTGATGGTCTGTTTGGAGAAAAATAAAGATTGTTTCATTCTTCTGTCACTTCATCACTCCATACGCTTCATGCTGTGAGTTGACAGCCCACCATCTTAGAAGCTTGGATGGTTTTCTACAAGCATTTTTAGAAATGAGTTTAAATTTCAAGAGAGGGTGTTTCCCAAAATAACTCTTAGGAAAAGTAACGTGCAGTCTTTGTACCAGGCCTCGTCACTCAACACCAGTGGTTACCATCCCAGTAACAAACTAACTTTCCACAGACCAGCCATCATACACCTGTGTAGCTGGGGACGCAGTCATTTACCATCAAAAAGATTTTTTGCCACTGCTAGAATTTTGTCTGCTACAGTATTACCCAATGTCACTTTCTATACTTGGCTTCGTCTACCATCAGCAGGCTGTGAGATGGTAATAATTACTTTGTAATGCTAAAGCGAATTACGTGAGGCTATTAGCATCACTAGCCAAGTACTATGTGTGGCTCTTTGCAATCTGCCACCTACTGATTCAGTCTGCTTTTAGCTATGAGTGACACTGACAGTGATTTCAGCTGGACAGAGTACAAACGGTCCATCTGTGATGAGTCTAATAAACCTATTTTGGAGGCCAGAGTAGCCCCATGACACTTATGTGTGTGGACGTTTTATGTGTGTGTTTCAGACTGTGCATATTTGTCTGCACATGTGACCTGTTTCTCAATCTGTTCATGTATTTGTGTATGTATTTTCTGTGTCTCTTTTTGAATACACACTGTCTCCTGTACATGCAGATGAATTCACAAGCCAGCTCTGGGGATAGAGCAGCACGTCTGGCTAACAAGCTCTGTCTACAGCTCGAGCATCTGTGTTGAGCTATGGCCACAGGCCATTCTAGTTCTGCCTTGGTGCTGGATGAGTGATCAGAGCTGGGTTCAGCCAAGTCCTGCCCTAGTACCCAACCCTTATCACGGCCCCACCAGGCTCAAGACCTGAGGAAACTATGTTGTTGTGTCATCTCTTCCTTCACAAGGTCTGTTTTCCTGTAACATTTTTTACATGTAATTATTTTAAAAACATCATGTCATTCCACCCATCATCCACTTCACAAACACATCATCCATCGCCACCTGTCTGTGCAATCATCTGCATCCACTGGGAGTAATTGATGCTAGACTGCGGCTGCCCTGGGGTCCTCTAAGCACTATACACACCTTACAAAACAGAGTAAACATCAGTTCATTTGCATGTTTATCGCTTAAGTTGCACCTTGTGGTATGACCCAGGTAATAAAGTTGTTTCTGATATATTCATAAGAGATGGATCTGAAATATAACAAGGAGGAATGGGAAGGAGGAAATGGAAGGAATGACAATGGAGGTGAGACAATGGTAGTGTGTATGTGATATCAAAGTGTAATCATAAAGTTCGTTCACTGAAGAAGACGAGGCTCCACCCTTGAGCTGAACAGAATGACAGAGTCTGCTGTTGATGGTATGAAGTGACTTAAACATAAGGACATTACCACAGACAAGCCACAACATTAAAACCCCTGAGAAGTGAGGTTGATAATATTAACTCATTACAACAGTGGAGGGGTGAGATATGTGAGGCAGCAGGTGAACAGACACTTTTTGAAGTTAATCTGTTGTAAGAGGGAAAACTGCGGGAGTGTTAGGATCTGAGACACTTTGACAAGATCTCAAACATGATGGCTTGATGGCCAGAGCATCTACAAAACAGCAGGTCTTCTAAGGTGTTTCCTGTGCAGTGACGTAATCCCCATAGGACTTCATGTTCAATCATCCAATTTTACAGCAGAAATAACCTCTTTATAACTTGGTACAAAAATTGTTTTGTTCTTTATAGCTACTTTCCTCATTAATGACACTCCCTGGCCCAGAGATGTTTGCACTGATTAGCTCAAAACAGGTCCTGCCAAGATGACAGCAGCTGAAGCCACCACACTCAGCGTAAGACCTGCTGGAATATGAAACAGAAGGTTCCCCCATCTCTGTATACAGTCTATGGTTTTAATAAATATCATGATGAATGATTTATGTTCGATATGTTTTATTTAGGTTAAAAGTTCATAGAGTGTTATTTTCATAATTATATCAACTCCTCTGTCATCAAAACATTTAAACTCCATATGACTGTGCAAATATTGTTCATCATAAAAGCTGAAAAGGTTTCAAGTATCCACACAATACTTGTTTACACTATACATCATGACAGATAAGTCCTCAAGGAGTATCCCAAAACCAAAAACAGTGCTGGTAGAATGCAACATTATCAGTGTGGGCTCTCTGTCTTTGCCACATCATGTCATCATGTGCATATGAGCTCCCCTCAGTTAAACTCAATTTTATTTGCATCGCATCAGTTCACAGCACATGTCATCTCATAGCACTTCATATAGTAAGGCCAACACCTTACAAATTATCTGTGTCTTTGTATCTGTAACACAGAATATGGTTTGTTTTCACTGGTTCCAAATTGATGTGCCACTTGCTTTAATGACTTTTGCATTGTTGTAGGTGGACCAGCGGCCAGTAAGGCCTCCTGTCTCACATCTGGATCCACCTCTTCATGAATGTAGTTTCCTAATAGGAGAGGAGGCTTTGTTGAGCTGTCTGAACATTCAGTGGATTTTTTTGGAGGTTCAATGATGTGATAAACTGACAGCAGGACAACAGTGATTCTGTTCTGTGCTTGCACTGCTTTATCCTCAGTAGGGTCACGGGGGGCTGAGGGTTGTACTACGAAAGCAAGTTTGACATAGCCAGGCTTTCTTTGTGTAAGTCAACTGACAAAAACGAAAGCCCCAGTCAGAGCTCACGGGTATCACTTCGGTGGTTATCAACTTTCTCTGTCAAATCAGACTTTTTGCTTCAGATTCTGTGTGCGTTCGCATAAAAAGAGGCATTTAGCACATGACTCTTCTTCTGCACATAATGAAATGGTCATGCGCAGCTACTTCAGTCAACACATTGTTTTAATGGAGAACAATGAGGAATATAATAAAAAATATGACGGTAAATTGTGCAAATTGTGCGAGACAGAAATGCTGGTAGAAAACTGTGAAACGTGTTAATATAGAATATTTTACTGATGCAGCTACTTGTTTCCAACTGACAGCTGCACCTTAAAGTTAAACCTTAAACTTCATATATTTAAACATGATCTTGTATTGAAGCAATTAGGTTTGACTCTGTCCCATAATGCAGGATATCACTTTAATTTTTGGCCAAATCAAAGTGAAATTATTGTGATTGATTGAATATTCTCTGTAATAAATACCAGTAGAATAATCTGTTTTCTAATTTGTTTTCTATCAGCTGCAGTAGCAGCAGAGTAAACAGACTTGACAGCAAATCAGAGCCAAACATAAAAACATATTTATGTGATTTCTGCATCGCCAACTAAATACATGTCGGGTTCCCATGGCAACACAATGTTTACAGTGTGTGATGCTGTAACTACACGGCTTCATTCAGTGATATTAGTAACGCACAACTCAGCATGTTCGCAGATAAAACACATTCCCATCAGCTGAGAATCTGTATCGCACTCTGAACATAACCTGCTCCTGACCAGGTTAGCTCCACAGCATAAGTTACCATGGAGACCTAGCCAGGTAAAAAGAGAGCCACCTTCGTGATACTGAAAACTTTGACTTTAAGCTCAACATACCTCCATAATCCACTAATCTTGCTTCACAGTACAGCCCTCTGAAGTATATCCCAGCTGACTTAGGGTGAAAGCAGGGTTCACCCTGGACAGGTCACCAGTCCATCAAGCAATATATAAAAATTCAAAACATTTGGTTTGTATTGGTAGAATTCTTTAATTAAAAGGGGCACATTAAAGCAGGTCATCCAGAAAAAATGGACTGGAATGTGGAGCAGTTTGTGTCCTTTCTTTCCTCTACGTTGTCCCTGTACACAGATTCCACTGTGGTTTACTGTGCTTCGTGGGGATGCTCCAATCTGTCAGCAAAAGGAGTATGAAAGTATTGTTTCCCAAGTGACAAGGGCAGAAGAAAAAAATGACTGAATCAAGTCAGACGGGGCAATTTTACTCTGACCAACGATTACAACAGCAATAAATGATGATAGGTAATTTGCACTTCCTAACAAAGACCACACCAGCTTAATGTTTGATTTATTAAAAATAAGGAATTGGGAAAGGCTTAAAACCCAGGGAGTTGAGACTCCCTGGACTCTGCAGGGGGACGGTGCTGTCTAATTACAGGGAGTCTTTAGGCTCCACTTAATTCCCCCGTGGTTCTTGTGCTGATAGAGAGAAAGAGAAAGAAAGAGAGCCAATGTTAGACAAATCTCTATATTCTTGAAGATGAGGAATGGACTTTGCTTCTCTACTTAAGTTATGGAACTTTATTAGTTATGATTATTGACAGCTTTTGCTGCTGATGTTTAAGTATGTCAAGTGTCATCAGTGACTGATGTAATCTTAATTTGTATAAAGTTGTTATGATATTGGTTATCTTTTCGTTGTGTTACAAGTGTATACATGTCCATGAATGAGTACTACAATATAGTTCCTGATACTGTGCATTTAACCACAATGCAATATGTATGTGGTTAGACAAATCTAAGTTGTTGTGTCCAGGAAGT
Organism: Stegastes partitus; assembly: GCF_000690725.1. Classification (NCBI taxonomy): domain Eukaryota; kingdom Metazoa; phylum Chordata; class Actinopteri; family Pomacentridae; genus Stegastes; species Stegastes partitus. The sequence continues at coordinate 385,950 of NW_007577954.1, forward strand.
GAAGTTAAATCACTTGGCAAACAGATTTTTAGGCAGACTTGCTTATAAGGACAAAAAAAGGAGATCAAGACCCACAATCAGATTTACAATTGGTCACTGTTGTGCAGGCACTGGAATGACACAACCTTCTTTTATAATGACATGCTAGAAGCTTTAGTTGCCTCTAGGTCCTTATCTTATTCTGGTTTTAGGGGTCTTCCTTAAAAACTACTGTTTGACAGATGCATGGCAATGATCTCATCCTTACCTGTTAACTTCCAGCCTTCCACTGGACTTAGAATTTCCCCCCCTCCCTGCAGCAAGTTAAATGGCGGAGGAAACAATCACCGTACTTTGTGACAACAAAGCATCAGTCAAAACTATGAAGAGCGCTCCTCATGCCTCAACATTTTAAGACATTTACACTGTTCAGTTCCTCACATGCATGGGAATGGATATTGTTGTAGGGGACTGTAGTAGACTAAAGAATTGTTCCTAGAATGCCATAAACATATTCATCTTACACTTTCTTTGTGCACAGTCAGTTTTCACTTAAAGTCCAGGCGCCTCATTTATCATCAATGAGTAGAAAAGGTTCTAAATTATGTCTTAACAGTGAAAATTTTGATTTTGCGTAAGTACAAAAAAAATCTGTGTTTATCAGACATGCGATCATGGGTACGTACGTACGCACATCAGTAAATCATCCATGTTGGTAAATCCCACTTGTTCTTAACCACCATGCTCGTGCACTTTCAGGATAATTTGCCTTCAGAAACGTATCCAATTACCCATATTTGGTAACAATGCGCCTCTTTATAAAACAAGAGAATATTTTTTCACCCTCACGTTTCATTTTCATGGCAAAAAGGACGACAAAGAGGGACTTTTTGGAAACCAAAATTGAGGTACTTGTCAGCGAGGCTGAAGTTAACCAGAAATTATTGTTTGGTGCATTAAATGCTGGGATAAGCAACGAAAGGAAAAAAGACCGCATGGGTCAAGATAACAACCACAGTTATTTCTGGTCAGTCAGAGGACAGATTGCTAGCAGAAAAAAAAAAAAAAAAAAAAAGTGGTTTGATGTTCAGCTCAGCCCACAAAAGAGAAATGACTGCAACTGGAGGAGGACAAATGAATATCCAACATTCACCCGGTGGATAACCCTGATCACTACAGATGAGATGTTTTAATAACCAAACTAAGTCAGCAAAAACATTTCCACACTCTATGACACTCACCAATAAGCCAGCCTTCTTCAACAGCTCCTGCTTGGAGACCCACAGAGCTGTTCTGCTCAATGAATGAGTGGTGTGTTCCTCCAGGCCACCAGACAACATTTGTACGTTGATTGAATGACACCCTTTTTTATTAACATAATTAAATTTGTTCAGTGATGCTGCTTTGACTGTGATGTGGGTGCAGTCTGTGGCTCCACTTATGTTTGGGAATCCAGTGATGGCATTAAGTCCCCGTTTGATTTGGGCTCATTGGTGATGGCTGTGAGGGAACTGGATGTAGGCTGGGGCCAGAGGAATTATGGCATCCAACACTGCTGGCTTGATCCTGCTTAGTGGCGGCTGAGAAATTTAGTCCAAATGTAAATACCCTCTTAGAACAGCCTTTCTTGCAGCTTGCAGTGTTCCTTAGATGTGGGGAGTTCATTTCACACACTGAGAAATTCTGACCCTTCCATGTTCTCACAATATCTGACTTCTCCCAAGATTAGCTTAAACAATCCAATAACCTTAGGCTTTTAAAGTGGATTAATATTATAAAAGTACTCCAATCTTCATTGCCAGGGCTCGGATGCTTTCTGTCCCTTATCATCCATGATTTGGTACCTAGAATGGCTGCCTAATGCAAGGGGAGGTAAGGCTCTGCTCAACATGGACTTTGTAAAGGCCCTGTCCAGGTATTGGTTTGCTCCACTCCCATGCCAGCCCTGTGGTCTCTACCCTAAGCCACATGAGCCATTCTTTCAGCTAATTCTCTGGAACATATGAACAATTTGTCTTCCTAAATGCTATTAAACATTGTCAACATTGTCAGGTCAAAGACCATGTATCGTCCATATACCATCTAATTTGTCATAGCTTCATATAATTGGGGCACAGTTTGTTTACCAAAAGATAGAATATTTCCTTTGTATTAAGTTACTATACCAACGTCTTGCTAGATTCTCCTGTTTGCATTAAGTGCTGTTGATCCCCTACATCCAGATAAGAACGTAATGCATGTGTAGCCCGGCAGTCTGAACAGCCATTCTAGGATCAGATTATCTATGTTGTCAGGGTGGGTGGCTCGCTGCTGCCGCCTAGTGGTTTAACTGAGGTTACAGTAGGAAAAAACAACAGACACCAGCATGGAGAGCAGAGCTCAACAGCATCAGCAGAAAGTTGTTATGAGCAAAAGACAACAGTTCAATACTTGTCTTTAAAGTAGAAAGTAGCAAGGCTACAGCAGAAGAGTTTTTTGACCGTGGAAAGAGAAGTCGTCTGAGTCGCGGAGTTTGCCGAGTTGTGGAGTTTGCCGACCCGCCTGAACGATGTGGCTATTGAAAATTCCGGTGAGTTAGCTGTTTGTAAACGCGATGAGTTAGCATTCTGGTTGATAACTTGAAACTGTGGATTAATTGTGTTAAAAAACAAGAGGACAACTATTAATGTTCCCTGTTTTTTTGTTGAGCTGTTCTACAGACTGGATTGAGTTGCTCAAGCTGCCTTCATCTCGCTGCCTTCTGGTTCCACCCCATCATTTCCCTCCATCACTGCTCTCTGGGCCTCCAGTCATCATCTCTACCATCTCCAGTCCACCTCCCCCCTACTTACCTCACAGCCTTCTTCATCTGTAGCCAGGAAGGACAGTCTTTCTCATAAAGGGTGGTAGGAAACTTGAGCGCACTCAGAGTAAACTGAAACATCCACAAATTTGAGACTGATTCATACTTACCCTTTTGACACAAGCGTAAATTTTTTGTTTATTGAGATCTCAATTTTTATTTTGTTTTTTATTTTGGTTGGGTCCCAACATTTATTTTGTGCATTGATCCGAGGTTGAACACGAGCTTATAGCTGCACTTTCTAGTGATAATTTAGTTGCCATATTTGGTTTGATATTGATAATCTAACTTCAAATTGGGTCAGATGTGTGCATACATTTTGCTTAATGCCCAGCTGTGTATCAAGTTAAAGGTTCTCGTTACAGATATGAAAAATGTATTGAAGTGAAAGGAAACATTTGAGCTACTGTTTAACTTTAAGGTGAATACCATAAAATTGTGAAACAACCGTTGAACATTGAAACAGAAAACAATACAGTGAATTTAAACAGTTTAGATGTTGGTGTGAGTTATTGTTGGGAAGAAATAAAAACGTTTCATTTACTTTACTGCTCTGTTCCTGCTTTCAGTCTCCTCTTAGAGCCTAGATACTAGATATACCTGCAGGCTTGGTGGAACACACGCCAGGTGGGTTACACATGCTCGCATGATTTTAAAAGAAATGGTTGGTGTGACACCACACAGTTTCATATCTCACTTTGTATATTTTGTTTGTATCAAGTCACTATAATCGTGTCTTGCCAGATGTTTGTGTGCCACTCCTAAAACAGTGTGACCACATCGATGTGATAAAAGTTAAGAATAACCAATAAGTTCATATTTTGCTTATTGTATACAGTTGTTTGTAATATTTGGGTCCATGGTAATTGCCATTGCAATAATGGGATTAGAAAAATACAAGTTGTGTTTATGTAGTGGTGAAATGGAACCTTTGTTTTGTTCCGGTTGCACCTGGGGCCGGTGAGAGAATGCACACCTCGCGCTCTCTTCAGAAGCAATCTGGAAAGAAGCACAGTGCACTGTGATCTCATTGTTCCTGATTTATCCACCTGATACAGGTTGCTCATATACTTGTTATTGTGGACTCATGCCTGAGACCCACATCAATCTTCTATTTTCATTCAACATGTTGCAGAGTCCCTGCAGTCAGATAAGAAGGTCATGCATGCTTCCATGAATTTAAAGGAAATGTGACACACTTGTCACTACACATGAGAAAATTCTATTAAATTCCATGTCATTATATGACAACTCTGTGTCCTTTGGCTGGTTTGGGGGTTTGTGATCTCAGGGACTGTCTATCATGTTTGCTCAGATTTTTTCAGATCATTACTCCAACAGTCACTACCAAACACAAATGCATGTTATTCTGAAATGCTTCAATCTGATGAAATATCCTGTCTGAAACAGAGTTTCATGTTAGTTTAGGTAGGCACAGAATCAGCTAGTCACAAGGCCCCTGTCTGTCCAGCCATTCACTACTTCAGTCCAGTCCACCCACTGAGTGTGTTTTATAACTAAGGCAGCATTCATTCATGTTGCCTACTCCACGCTACCACACCACTACTACACCACCCTCTACAGATCCACAGATCATCTCCCCCTCCTCCCCAACCTCCTCCTTTAAAGGTTCAATATTATAAACCTCAACAAGTTAATGAAGAGGGCCGCAAACACCTCTCTGCATCTACTCGAATGCTATTCAGTCAGTGGCAAAGAGGATGAGCGCGAGGAGCCAGCTATGAGCAGTGGACATCCAGTCATGATATGTCAACAAGCTGCAAACCTGAGCTGCTCGTTCAGAAACTCGCCCTCTGGAGGTAGAAAGGAATTAACGGAATGGTTATTACTTATATTTTGTGCGACTGTAAAACACAGATAATTCAAAATTGTGCCCTAAAACCATATAAATGAATTTTGAATAAAGTGGCCCATTTAAGTTTGTTTTTTTCCCCCTTGTTTCCGTGTTCATACTGTGTTCATTTAAATGTGGCGAATCTCAGGCTCTGATGGGTGGTTTGTAATCTCAGGGGCTATCTGTGTAATGCTTCCTCAGGTTGTTTCATTTATTTGGAAATAATATTAATAGTATTAATGAACACAAGTCAACCTAAGTGTCTTATATAAAATATAGAGATGTTTATATGGGTCACTATCATTATGACTTTTGTCTATTTATCTTTAAATATGTGACCCATCCACACGAAGTCAGTCTCATTGCGGCGACAGTATTTGACATGATATTATATGTTTTTTAAATGTTTATTTTATCATGTGTTAACGTAATTCGGGCTGTATCTTGGATACAGCCCAAATGGCAATGCGACTGATTTCGTGCAGATGGGTCACATATGAGCTTGGCCGACATTACATGTCAATATTTGCTTGCCGTAATTGACACATCTATACTTTCTAGCACCATGTCGGATGTATGGCTCTTTCAGAAAAATTCTGTTTTCTGAGTCATACTTGCAACTTGAAAGTTTTTTGCAGGTGGAAAACTTAAGCGCAACAGCCCATAGAGTAGAGCCTTCCTGATATATCTTCAAAGTGTCTGAAGCTTTTGAACTTAGTTTTAAGGATTTTTATAAGTACAAAAAAATGATTTCATTTTTGACAGCAAAACAGATTTGCACATTTCTTTTTGGAAAATAAATTCAAAAAATTAATACAGAGGCATAGTTTGGAAATTAAGTGGTCTTGTTAGGTTTAATTACATAAGCATTATTCTGCATCAGATCGACATATTAAATAATGCATTGATTGCATCTTCGTGGGTTGTACTAACTTTGCATTCTCCACCTCTGATTCTGAGATTCAGGAAAACAAAAAAGTGAAAAACAACAACAAAAACAAACAAAAAACAAAACACTGTGTATTAGAACTAGCACAAGTTTCCTGTTGATTTCCAAAACAAAGATTTTCACTTCAGTCACATTTTTGTTTTAAAGTCAGAACAAGAGTAAATGCAATAATTAGCCTGCTTCTAGGATCATTTTTCTAGATGTATTAGAGCTGCATCTTTATCTCTGAATACCTGCCGACTGATCTAATCTCCTGCATATCCATTTGGGAATTCTGGATCGTGACACAGGCTAAAACTATTTTTTTCAGTTTAGCTTTGCTGCTGTCTGGCTTAGCTGTTGTGTTCACTCGTTTAAGAGTTTAATTCATGCTGTTTTGTGCCAACTCCTCGTTGCCCCAAATCTCTGCAATTAAGGTGAATCGTGCAAAATTAGCATGATCCATTGTGATACAATAAACACGTTAAAGGAAAATACACCAGACTGAAATATACCAGAACTGTCCTTTATTGCACAGACATAAGATCGCTCTCTCAGCTGTTCCACAGTAAATGCTTTGCCTATTTCTTAAAATGCTCTTCCTCTCAAGACTTTAAGAGTTGCAGTGTTTTCTATATACTGTACGTCCTCAGCTCCTTTCAGAGGCCGTGACAGTTAAAGTCTTCCTCTGCCAGCTCCTGCTGACCAAAAATGCTTTCAGGCAATTTCAGAAAATGTCAACAACACTCTTTGCCTGGCTGTATCCCTACTGCAGCTCACAGGAGTACTGAGTGAGGAGGTGTGGAGGTGCGGTGTCTTGAGAGGGTACAGAACCTATTATAATGGACAAGCACTTGGCACCTTTTTCCCTGCAGAGGCTGCAATGACCACAGCCCAATCACTGTCTGCTGTGGAAGTACAGCCTGTTGGCTTTTACAACAAAATCTACAATCTCCCCCCTGCCTGCCTCCCCCACGCCGCTCTACCCGTGGAAACCCACTGCCAAGCCAAACAGTCATTGATGAAAAACAAATACAACACAGTCAGCCTCGATACCTCACAGGCTGCAAATGACTCAGGGAATTCAGACTTGTAATTCATTTACCTCCCAAGCCCTGTCTCAGACAATTGTAGATGTCACCGTAGTGGGTATAGTAAGCATATAAATCTGCTGTATAATATAAACATCCCCCAGGAGGACTCCCGTTTAACTGCTCAACAAATGTCACTGATCTGTTTGGGTTACAATTAGCATTACAGTACATTAGCATGCCAGCAGGGTAGCGGTCAGGTGTTGGGCAGGCTTGGCAGCCTGGAATGAAATAAAGCTACTCTTTTCTTTTTGAGTTTGTTCTCCTCTTGTACTATGTTGTCTTTTATGATAGCCCACCCTAAGCCCATGTGCAATCTTCATGGCGGCTTCACAGAGAGAGGGATCAATGTGAGAGCCACTGGAGGGTGCATTAGAGGATCCACACCAACTGGGTCCCTCTCTCTGTTCATACTGTATCAAAGGCATCCAATTAGACGTAAGGGTAGGGAAAGAACAATAGAGTACAGGCTGAAGGAGTCACTTCTGGATAAGAGTCAGAGGGAAACAAGGAGAAACGATACTTATCAGGAAGCATCTTCCAGTTCATATGCCATCCATGACATAATTTCAGAAAGAAACTGTATATATTTTAAAAAGATGAAAAATGTCTTCTGAACATCATTGTTTAGCGCCTTTTGAAAAACCGTAAGTTTGCACAGGAGGCTGTGCAGGAAGAAGTCTGTTTCCCAGAGGGGTCTTGACAAAAAATAGTTCATGACTACATTAGGTTGGGACTGTGGTTTAAACAAGATACATTAGTAAAGAAAAAGAAGTTTAAGGTTAATCCTTCCAGAGCTTTCAACAAAATCCCATCTCTTCCTTTAGTAAGTGGAAACTACCAAACACCAACAAACATGTTTTAGCAGAAACTTCAACTTGTATTACTTACTTCAAAAGGCTGAAAAAGCTTTCAGTGAACCTTGAGTTTAAAATATGTAATCGTAAATGTCATGATGGATCTTTGAAGAATTGCCACCAGGCTTGTTGATAATATACAATGAACCAAGGCCTTAAAAGAGAGAGCACAGCAGGTTCAGCACGAATTACTGATGGTAAGGCAGACCTTGATTTTAGATAAACAATTTAAATGCAATACATTTAAATGTTACCAAATCATCACAGTAAACCATTACATAAAGCACACTTGACAAAAAACACACAAGAGAGGGAAAGCAGAATATATAAATGAATGAGTACCGACTTAAACAGCAAAATGAAATTGACATTAAATCAACAACATCTGCTTTTTAATCATTTGATAAGAAAACAAAAATGGAGCAGTTGTTCTGCATTATCAATTTGGTCAGGATATTACTGCAGTATTATTTGTACGTAAATGAGCACGTAGCCCTCTAACAGGCTTCATTATTGGCTGTGCAAGGTTCTTTCTTATGCCCTGACACCCCTCCTGGGTAACAGGGACTGACAAAGGAACTCCAGGGAATCTGGTCTTGAGCTTTTTCTTCCAGTTAGGTCCAGGTGTTCTCATGCCTCTTGATGTCCATTTGTTGATCCCTTAGCCAGATGTCCTTTGGCCAACCTCTTTGTCTTTTTCTCCTTGTGGGTTCCACATCAGGCAGTGTCTGGTGTGGGAGGTGGTCAGACTGTAGTCAGATATACAGCGCCCTCCATGATTATTGGTTAAGATGTGTTAAAAGCCTTAAAATAAATTCAATTTTTTTTTGCAGAAGCATACTCTCACACTGAAAATTATAGAAAAACGTAACCTTCAACTCAACTCAAATGAATTGTTATCAAATGGGGGTTGTACACAGTAACACATCTTATCCAGGGGTGACAATAATTATGGAGGGCGTTGGGTGTATATATATCCATTTCTATACACCGCTTAATCCTCATTAGGGTCGCGGATATATATTCAGTACAGAGCAACTGTAATATGCTGAAATAATCATAGATCATCTTGTTTTTCCCTTTCTGCTTTTTTTTCAGCCATTACCACACATTTGCTCCAAATTCTTTAACAGCTGCAGTAGAAACACAAAGTTGGGTCCTGTGCACTTTGATATACACCCTGATGGAAGATATACATTGTCAATGAACCAAAGAGGCTAACAGATTAATGTAGAAGGCAAACAGCGTCCTGTTGAAAAATAAGAAAAAGATCTCCCATCTGGCAGGCGGGCATTGTTTAGTCTCGCTTCCAGCTTCTTTCTTGGAGGAAGTCACTTTGATGGAGAAAATGGATGATCCAAGTCTGCCAGTCACACCAATTCGTGATGTGAAAACACCTTCTGTGTTTGAATAAGGAGGCCAATGTCAGTAAAGTCCCTGAAGCAACAGTTAGCTAAATAAGCCTTGTCAGGTCTCGCAATCGAAGCAGAGGTCTGTATAGGGAGATTTATACCGACGCCATTGTTGTTGTTTGAATAGCTTCATGAGACGCCCCCTCCCACCTTGACATGCAGTTTATAGACGCGGTGGAGGTCCTTGCAGAGACTGAACAAAGCCAGTGGACAGCAGGCCTGTCAGTGCTGTGTTTGAGCAGGACTTGAAATAGAACTGTCTGTCACCACAGAGCAAATGTTTTAATCTGGGAGAAAACAGCACCTCTGACATTCACATGCTGCTCTATTGACTCTGTGTAGACTCCACAGTAAGCGCTCATCAAGTGCTGTTTGAGCCAGTCACTTCATTGAAAAGATACCGGTGAGAAACTGTGTTGACCGCAGACGACCTCCCCTGCATGCGCCGTTAATTCAGGCAACGCGGTAAAGCACCATGAGTCAATACCCAGCATAATTCAATACCGCCTGGGCGAGTGATGGAACAATTCTCATCAGTGAGACCAGCCATATGTACTCCATGTAGTGCTAATGGATCACTAAGTGGAAGTGGGGACCAATGTTGCTTCAAAAACATTTATCATAACAAATCATCATCAATCCCTGTCTCTTTGAAATAAAATGTAGTTACCACATTAACTCTCTCGCATGATTCTTTCTTTACTATACAAGTGTTACCCCTATATTACCACTGTACAGTGTTAACATAGCTCCTCTAAATCACTAAAAGTTACTAGGATGCTAAATTTGCTCAAATATGTAGGCCATCTGTGGTTAAAACTCATTTATTTTAAAGTGTACACCACAAACTCTTGAAAACACTGGGAACAAAGTATACTTTCCGATTGTCATTGGAGTATTGTGTGCCAACAATGCAGCCTATGATGAAAGCATGTTGCTAATGTACTATGATATTGTAGAGTTTTTTTTTGTACACAGGAAGGTAATGTCTGACAGTAATTCTCTACTTTTCAAATAATCAATGGCTTTTATTTTCAGGGGTGACCAACCTCAAGCCTCTTAAAACAATAACTGTCAATATATATATATATATATATATATATAACACAAGGAACAAAGTATACTTTCCGATTGACGTATATGTATATATATGCCACATATCGGTTACAGAGACAATTGACTTTTTTTTAAAAAATATTCATAATGGTGTGTTTGGGAATTCCTTTCTTGTTCAGGAAGTCCAGGAACAAGGTTTGGAACATGTTGTGGTGGTCATAGATCAATGTTTAGGATAACATATCATGCCATCAGTAAGGATAGGGGAGAACACTCTATCAGCAATCTGTAACAAAAGGAACAATAAGTTCCAGTGATTATTGTCCCTCCCAACAGCATGTGGGGTATTGTGGAAGACATGCAATGACTGAATGGCATTTAAAAGTGCTTGCTGTTGTTATCAATTTTTAAATGACTTGATTTGTTTTTACATTCTAAGTCGCCATAATTACAACTCCTATCATATCAGGCCATTTCCTGGTTAGTGTTGACCTGCTCATTGTGGCAATGCCTATGTACAGTGTTAAGTTGCTATCTGAAACCATTGTATGTACAAGAAGATGAAGGGCATCCTTACTCGTACATTTCAAACGCAAGTTTGTGGCCTGAGACTGAGCTCTGTAGCAGTGTTCTGTACTACGAGTGTGGTCATGGCAACAGGTGTCCCAGCTAAGTGTGGCCAGTTCAGATTTTAAACTACAACAAAGAAACTTTCAGCTTTGATTTTGAAACACTGCATTTATACACTCACCCAAATAAACGTTGAAATAAACGTGTTCCTCATCAATTTAAGCCCATAAATGCACTTAAAGTTTTATATTTCATCGTCCATTTAGGAGAAACAGCTGTTTTGAAGAAAAAACTACAACTTCCAGTGGCGTTACAATACAACATGATTGGACACGCCATGAAATATGTAGTTGTTGTGGTTTACAAACCAGAAATGTGTTTTTGTATTAATAAAATAAACACAGTGAGGTACTGAAAAATGTGCTACTGTTTCAGTAAAACACGTGTTATGTGTAAAAGAGCACATCATATTCTGGTAATTTTGTGTTTTTATTACACCGGAAGTGTTTGGAGGAAATTTGCGCTTGTTGCTAAGGCAACCCTCTTTGCGTTGGCGTGCAACCTTGTCGTAGACCCGGAGGGTGTGTTTTACTTTGTAAGGACAGAAAGGTAATATAAGTCCTAGTCAAAACACGTCCTCGTATCCTTCAAACCCTAATGTAATAATTCTTTATTAAATTCAGATTTCTAATGTTGTGGCACAACAACAGAAATGAAGCATTTTCATTATTACAACAATCGAAATTCTATCAATATAACACGACCATACATGACCCGTCCTACAGAGTCTATGTAATTTTTTGTGTGTACAGTAGGTGGCAGTAATGCACCTGAACGTTGGATGCCAAACGCCAAATCAATAGAAGAAGACGAATCAATAGATTACATTTTCGTGACTATTTCACGAACTGCTGTGAGACTGGGTTGACTCACCATAGTACACTACTCCACAGTTCTGACTCCAACTATCTGTCAACAGAGAATTAAATATAAAGGATTTGACGCTGGGTTCTCTCTGGGTTCTCCGGCTTCCTCCCACAAACATGCTGAGGTCAACTGGTGATTCTAAATTGTCCATAGGTGTGAATGTGAGTGTGCTTGGTTGTCTCTCTGTTATCCTTTTTCCACCAAACCGGTTCCAGTGCTAGTTCTGTGCTAGTGCCTAACTTAGAACCAGTTCTTTGTTTCCACTGCCTAAGCACCGGCTCCAGGCTCTCAAACCTGGTGCTTAGCAAGCACCAATGTTTTGCTGGGCCAGAGCTGGGGGTGGGGTTATCGCGACCACCGAGACCAATGAATGAGACACACAAGTGGGGATTTTTGTCATTTTTTGCCAGAACGTCTCTGGTCCGATCACAAATGTGGAATGAGTCCCGGGTCACAAGGAAGTTTTGCACACTGTTGCGCCCTGAAGGCCGGTACAACTGCGTCCCACCAGCAGCACCACAGTAGTGAAAAATAGTACTTTCATAACTTTGATGTACTGCGGCATTTACGCTCAGAAATGCGGTCTTCTCATGAAAAATGAAACGCACCAACATGTGCTGTTTATTCCGCTCATAGAAAAGACCGCAAGAGAAAAAAATCACTCGGTTTCAACTTGAATAATCTGACATTAGAACGCCCTGGTTTACTCTTTTTAAAGTCATTTTGGTCGCACACTGGTCTGAGCACTGCAGCTACCAACAGCAGCTACTACAGCCTGAAGTGTGGGGTGTTCGGGTAAATTGTAGAGTCTATCAATAAGAAAATGTTCAGCAAGTCACATGTTTTGCCTGTGACAAGCTGAGAAGTGCGAACAGATGAGAAAGTTTGTCGCACTGGTAAAAAAGTAGCCTGGAGTCCTGTGTGGACTTCTGTGTGGCCCGAGCATTGATCAGTAAACGGCTCCAGATGCAGTGATGTATGGTGTGGCTCTAACTTGGCTCTTTGCTGATGGAAAAGCAACCAGTTCTTAGGAGGTGCCAGGTTGGAACCAACTAAGTACTGGCCCTAGCACCAGCATGGCACTAGCACTTGGTTGTTCTTGGTGGAAAAGGGGCATGTGTAGCCCTGTGACTGGTGACCTGTCCAGGTGAACCTGCCGTCACCCTGAGTCAGCTGGGATAGGCTCCAGCCCCACGCAACTCTAGTGAGGATTAAGCGGTGTATAGATAATGGATGGATGAAAAATGATGCTATCATTTGCTCTACAATAGCTGAAATTTCCCTAACACTCAAAATTTTACTCTTCTGAATTTGCTGTGTATTAAGACAGGAACAACCACATGCATGTGCGCTATCACACCCACATACACATAAATGTTTAACAGTTTTTGGACAGCAAGGATTTATTCTTCCCCAAAACCAAGGACACCGCAGTTTTTGCTGAACTGCTGCAGCCAAGTTTAAAAAACAAACAAAAAAAATGATAGAACTGACAGTATCCTCCCACATAGTGAGTTTTGACGTCTGTGAGCAACAGAGAACAACATGGCGGCCGTGAGGCCATTTGCATGAGGAGTGTAAGCAGTTTCATGGTGCTGAGTTTGGAGAAATGATCAGACCAGCTAGTGTTAAGCTGATAACAACACACAGGAAATAATTACATTTGGGAAGAGGACCTGAATGATCCTTGAGAAGGTATGACTGATTCTATGAAAAGCACTGTCAGCTTTAATAACAATGAATTCTGGATCTGATTAATATTCTTGTGCAGCTGTTAACAGACTGACAAGACAAAAGTAAAGTGTTCCTCCACAGAATTGTATAAATTCTTCGCAGGGCCTTGCTGTTATTGCAGGAAGAGTTGGAGTTGGAATACACTTCACAGAGCTAAAAGTCTCCTGAAAGCCAGAGACTGTGAAGCATGCTCACTGGAGATGAAATCTCAGCATGTGGTTATCAAACTGCAAATGGCTCATGGGACATCCTCCTACTCTCAGTTCAGAATACAAGTTTCTGTGTAATAATATTACTTTGTTAACAGTTATGTGACTTTTTTTTCCTGTATGGTTAATGTGAAAGGCATGACTAAGCAAGCTCAAGGCTTTTGTGGAAGCCTGAAGGTGGTATTTTGTTTGTGACTGGCACATTGTTGGTACCCTGTGGGTGAAGTGCATGACTCATGCTTTCATAATCAGGACATTAGAGTTTACACAATAGGCTTTGTTTTGAGAGCCAAAAAACATTTATTTGAGGTAAAGTTATGGAATTAAAAGCTACACTAATAGAGTAGTTGCTGCTTGGGGAAAGCAAAACAAGAAAAAGCACACAATGAAACACACTGCATGATAAAGTGTGACAGCAAACAGTTGCTTATCAACACATGTACCAGACAATAAAGCAGTCAGCTACAGTTGTGTTTCTGTTTACATGATGCATACAGCTGTTTTACAGAGGAGTGGGATGCCTTCTCTTTTGCACACTTTCACATGTTGTATATCTAATTCTAAATATACAACAGTGGCATCTTTCCATCATTTGTCACTCATACACCAAGAATGACAAAGTAAAAATATGTTTTTAGTTATTTTTGCAAAGTTAATAAAGGTTATTATTAAAGATCTTGTCAAGCTGCATTAGACTGCATAAAAAATCTAGACAGCCCTGTTTAGGTCTCTCCACAGATGTTCCATGGGGTGTACAAGTCTTGGCTTTGACTGAGCCACTCAGTGACAGTTGCCTTGCCACTCCAGCTTTGTATTGGCTGTTTGCTGTGGTTCAAACTGTTGCCCCAGGTTAAGGTCTCCGTGCTCTAGGATTCTATCAGTATCCCTGCTTCTGCCCTCTCCCTGTCAGTACTAACTCATCAGCTCAATCAGTGACATCTGCTGTAATCGACTCACCGGGATATAATCACCACAGCTCCATAAAACCCAGCTCATCCCTCCACTCTCCACCAGATCAGTTACCTGTTTCCCTGACACTGCTGTCCAGCCACCGTGCACCTTCACACTTAGACACCACCTTGGGTTCCTCGGGCTCCTGGCTAACCCGTCTCTGTTTCTGCGTTGCCTGCCTGTCCACTCCAGCCACTGCCACTTGGCCGCTGTGCCATGACAAATCTCCACGCTGCCTGATTCTCCAGCTATGTCCTGGTTGACATCCACCACCCAATCCTGCCCACAGCCTGTGAGTGCCAAGCCCTCGTCGCTCTGACCTGTCCTGCCTGATCCCAGCTCCCTCCCTTTCCCCTTGTTAGTTTTGATTTTTGTGAGTACCCCCGTTTTGTTAACTTGAGGCAGTCTTTCCCTTTGCTTAGTCTATTATTTGTCCTTCTATTAGTTCAGTTAGACATCTATTAGTGTTCCAGTATTCCCCCTCGTTAATTTTGGTTTAGTGTCTTCCTGTTTTGTTAACTAAGGTCAGTCTTCTCTCTGTTAGTTTAGTTAGTGACTTGTAGTGTTTTTCTAGTTTCGCCCTTTTTTGCATTAGGTTTGGTTGCCTGCCATTTAGTTCCCCTTAGAGAATAGATTCTCCCATTCTTTATTAATTTAAGTTTTGTTAATTATTTTATATAAACTATGTTTAACCCCTTGATTCATCTCCACCTGTTCTGGTGTCTGCACTTGGGTCCAAACCTGTTTTTTGACAGATTCTGGGAGTATTTTCCAGCATTCACCCCTGCCTCACCTTGAGTGAAGCTTATGAGCAGTACCTGGCATTCTCCAGACATAGTGCTTGAACTTCTCTTCCCAAACAGCTAAGCTTTTTGTGTCCTCAGACTTGAGAATCGTTTTCCACATGCTCTCACAGTTCTTAAAATGCAGTTTGACAAACTCCAACTAGGCCCTTTCACTCAGAGGCTTCGGTCCAGCCACTCTACTACAAAGATTTAAGTGGAGTACTCCTGAGATGGACATCCTTCTGTTAGGTTCCTCCATGTCGACAGGGGACATTTGAGGCTTTACTAAACTAGAGTGCAAAATACAGTCGTGACTCGATAATCCGACACTAAATGTAAAACCTTCTTTTATGTTGGATAGCAAGGCTGCTGGTTTGTCAAGACGGAGGTTGAGATACAAGGAGAGCTTGATGCTTGAAGGGTCATTTGTTGTTAATATTCATTGTTTATAGTTATAACAACTAGTGTATTGGTAGAACACTACGCATCACTGGATTTCACACCTAATTAACTGGTGCGCTTGTGCACGGGCCCGTCGGTTGACATCAAAGGTAAATATGTTCATACAGCAGGCTGAAGTGACCCAAATCAGATCTATTTATTTATTTATTTCTCCTGTGTCACCTGTATCTGATCTCGTCATGACAGTCTGAACAACACAGATCCAATTAATGATGACTATCCGAATATTCGGCACGGTTGGGGGGACCACTTCCACCCCAGGGGAGCGCTCTGACGGCGTGGAAGTGGTCGAAACGCACAGGCAGTACTTGGCTGTTAATAACAGTTTAGTTAGTGGTCATAATTCTGTTTCCTCCATCAGCGGCAGCGGTGGGGGACTGGCAGTTACGCTCCACCACCACCATCAGTGTTTACTTCTGTAAACACTGAGCACGCTCGCTGCGCGTGACGTCGTCGTGTTCTCTTCTGCGCATGTGGGACACTTTTGGGTTATATAAAGTTCACACAGCAGATCACATACAAGTCGTATGTAATTGGATTTCACAAAAAATCTGAATTGAACATTAAGTCCTGCAGTCTCAACGCAGCCAATCTGTCGGATTTGTTAAGTCAGATAATACGTCATTATTCTTATTTGTGACAAACTGTCGGTATGTTAAGGCGATTTTTCATTTTTCCTAAAACCTGTCGGATCACAAGGTATAATACTTTTAGAAGCAATCAAGTTCAGTATTCACATCTCTTTTAGCTCTGTGTTGGTCTCCACCAACTCCAGGGGGAAAAAAAAAAGTTACGCTAGTTTGCTGATAATTGCTCCGCTCGTTAGCCACTAACTCCAACTGCTGTTTGGTGCAAGTCGCACACAGTAAGTTTATCAGAGCATTTTCACTGAAAACAGTTGCTTGCTGCTGAAAACAAAGTCGATTAGAGCCGTGAGAATGAACCACACCAGAAAATCGGTGAGCTGTAAAACCAAAGCAATGCAGTGACATTTACATCTGCTTAATGGTGCACAAGTGGTTATAATTCTCAGTGAGTACATTGCTGAGTAATCCCTCTCATATTACACATAGCCATTGAAATAATACAAAATATGAAACAGTGCGGCCTTAACTAGTCAAATTACGAGAAAGTGTAACTACAGCAGGGATTCATTGGTTTAAAGAGGAGAATGATTGGCATTAAGACACGTTCTGTGCTCTAAATAAGTATTTACATTTAAACCTGATATTAAATGTATTTTTAATGTTGAAAACAAACTATCCTGTGATCCACAATAATTACTGTCATGTTTAGTATGTATGAAGCAGCTCTGTAACAGAAGGTAAATCACGTGACAGTTTGATTGAGGTTTTCTTCTGACACATTAATACAAATTTAAATAAATAAATGGCATCATAAAAATTTTAACAAATAGTTTTGACTAAAAATATAGCTCCAATTTATTTGAAGCCTTATAAATTAATCAGACTCTTATGAATTTCATAATTGGAATTTATGATGACACGAATCTGTTCAAATATTAACAGCATATTATGCTGTCAGAGCTATGTGATAAATAATTTCTAACAAAAACGGTTAGGTCAACAACACAAAACTGTAATTTATTCCTAATGAAGGGGGTGGATAAGCAAGCCATTTCCCAACTTTAGAATCATTCTGAGCCATCCCACTGGTTTGATCATGCCGAATATGACTTCCCATATAAATGACCTGAACCAAGCAGTGGGAATACTCCTCACCCCCCCCGGACCAGATGCTCCCCATTCTGGCCACCTGCTGGGAGCAGCTGACAGGACACTGCTGTCCCTCTACCCTTCCCTCTGGCTGAGACTTAGTTGGTGTCTTTTGATGTACAGATGCTCTGCTGTCTGGTGGCAAGTAACCAGCTAACTCAAACACCTGAGTTCTTACCAAGCCAAAGCACTGAGGCCAGGTTAGCTTGTTTAAATGTGGTTATGATCAGTTCTTTTCTCATTCATATTTCATACGGTCAACTGTGAAAACAAAACTAAAACATCAATGTGAGGTTATGAAATAAAATGCAACAGGCTGGCATTAGTCTAATGTTTGTATATTGTGGAAATGTGATAGTAAGGGTTCTGGTTCCAAGCTATCATTTTTGCAATTGTAAATGATCTAGAGAATGTGGAGAAATAGTTTCTTGGGTAGATGTAAGACTGCCAGACCAATATCAACTGCATGTGTTAAAGGAATATGCCACCAATTTAGCACTATGTTCCCAAAACACTGTCAGACCTGCATACAGGTATTATTTTTTTTATTTAATTTTTTTTAATTAAAATGTTATATCATCAGAATTATAGTCATTTTTATTCCATTCGGTCTCCTGTGGCACTTGTCACAGTCCTGGGGAACTCCTCCTTGATGGCTCTGACAGGGAGGG